>NC_142930.1:95780190-96080190 GCF_046866305.1 Octopus bimaculoides | reverse complement strand
TAATACAGAAGTAACTACAAGTAAAAATTGACTTGGACCACAATAACTTGTCTCTGTAACAAATCAAAGTTTAATGTTTTTGTTCTGTTGCTGGCTGACTTACCTTAACATTTCTTTCCTTTGGTCTCATTTAGGTTGCTTATGGAACCCTCACCGAGAACTTCTGTGCATCCTCAGTCGAGAACAAATTCGTTTTTTCTACAGACATGGGAAGATTCGTGGTGTATACTCCATTCCACCTTTAGAGAGGTAAATACATTTTAAATTATGTTTTTGTACTGTTGTAGTTCCAAACTAACTCCTCACTTTGCCCTAATTTTTCTAGTACAATCATATCAAAGCACTATCTCATTCAACTATCTATCTACTTAATTGCCCATATACCTATCTATTCATCTACTCATCTATCGGTCTATCCATGTTAGTGTTATAGATGCTATTAGTCCTGAATCAAAGACATTCCAACTCTGGCCATCCCATCTTTTTTCCAGCCATAATGCATGTAGGACTACATTATTCTGTGTCTTTATCTTTTTGGATAGTAGGGTGAGAGTTGAAAGAATCTAGCTGTTATTTCTAGTAAGTTCAGCAACCAAATAGATCCCTATTGGATCATTGTAGTTGTTAAGAATGATGTACAGTTTTTCAAAATTACTGATTTTTCTTCAATCTCTTTTAACAGTGGCAAAATCAGTTGTGGTGCCTGGTCTGAAGATGGTTTAAAGCTGGTTGTTTGCGTTGGTTCTGCTATTTTGGTAAGTCTATGTTTCATACTACCTATCTTGTTCAAATTGTTACATATAATATTATCTAGTTCGTTTTCATCACCAGATCTGTACTGTATTATCTGTGTTGTTTGCAAAGACATTTAATTCTTAATAACTCAGTTTACCTAATAATTAATTAATAGAACTTACTTTAGCAAATACTGCTGTAACAATGTGCAGTGCAATTGAGGAATTTCTTCCCCTCCATCAACCTTTTTAGATGTAAACTTTTTTGTTTGTCTTTGGTCAGTAAATGTTATTTCCTATTTGACTTCTATTCCCTTCAAACTTTGCTTTTGTAACCTGGGCATCAGTGTTTTGAAACTGACCTATTTTCCATTATATTTCAGACAGATTCAGCACTGAGTTGCTGAAACAGAAATATTGTTATAGAAAATATTCCACTCAATACTACAATACCACAGATTTGCTTTGTCAGTTGCTTAACCTTAACAACTTGAGCAGGTCCCTTAGTAGCTGACAATATGTGCATCTCTGATCATAAGTAGGAGTAGTGAGGGAGCATCATAGTCATGTATTGAGAGAGATTCTTTGGGGTTTGACTAAATGTAACAAAAGCAAAGTTTGAAAGAAATATTAGCCATTTTTCATACTTTCTAGGAGTAAGCAAATAGGAAATAACAGTTGCTTCTCAAAAACAAAAATCATGTTACACAGTGCAATGGTTTCAAATTTAGGGTGGGAGTTAAGTCAATTAAATCAATCCCAGTATTTGACTGTTCCTTTATGTTATCAACCCCAAATAGATGAAAGGTAAAGATGCATGCATGGCTGTCTGGTTAAGGAGCTCACTTTGTAACCACATTATTTCTGGTTCAGTCCCATTGCACAGCGAGGATCTTCTATTAAAGCTTTGGACCAACGAATGCCTTGTGAGTAAATTTGGTCGACAGAAATGGTGTGGAAGCCAGATGTATTTATGCATGTGTGTTTTTGTGTTTGTCTTTCAGCACTGTTTTGACAATCAATATTGGTTTGTTTAAGTCCTTTTGACTTAGCAGTTCAGCAAAAGAGATAGATAAAATAAGTATCAAACCTAAAGTACTGGGCTCAGTTTGTTCAACTAAACTCAAAGTGGTACCCCAGCATGGGTACAGTCCAATGACTGAAACAAGTAAAAGATAAAAGACAAAATAATAAGTCTGTTATTGTAAAGCCTCAGCTTCACTAAAAATTTCACTTCCATTTATATTTCTCTTTGAAAATCTATATATAAACAAATTTTCAACTATATACCATGTCCATTTTCACATTCCCTATTACTTGCTTTCTGTCAGCAACACAAGAATTCTTAACCCAACTTCCTTCTAGATCCATCCTCTCTTAGTAGGTACTACTGACTATGTATTGTTACTTTGAATTATGATTATGTAATGGGAATGACATTATATGGACTATTCTCTAAAATTGACTATCAGTGGATCTGAAAAAAAGAAATGAGATAAAAGTAGTTTTTACTGTATTCAGCAAGCAAAATATAATGTTCTGAAGTGTTTTGTTTACATTTAGCCTACCTTCATGACTAATATTTTTATAGTGACAGTTGTCTTATTTATTCATTCTTTGAAAATGTCTTAATCTTGTAATTCAAGTCAAAAGTTTCAAACCAGTCACTGTGTTTAAAAACAAAAACAAAAACGGGTTAGATTACACACACACATAAGATTTCAAGAACAAAAAAAAAACAGTCAGAGTAAATAATTTTATACTGTAAAGAAGAAACAAAGGACAATTTAATAGTTTGGATGATGTTCTTTGTTAAGAAAAAGGAGAAAAGAAAGAAAAGAAACAAATGTTCTATAATGTTTCTACAAGGGACATGGCTTTTTTTTGTTTTTGTTTTTAACAAAGGGCACATTCTAAAATGTAGAACTATACTCTGTTTTTTTTTGTTTTTTTTTTTCTTACAACATATTAATTACCTTGTACACCTGTCTTGTTTTTGTTGCTGTTGTTTCTGAAATCTTTTATGCTATCATTATCACTCTGATACAGATAATATCTCTAGGCTTCTTGGGCAAGTGCCTTCTACAAAAGCCTTGGGACTGACCAAAGCCTTTTGAGTGGATTTGGTAGACAGAAACTGAAAGCTCGTCGTATGTGTGAATGTGTTTGTTTGTCTCCCACTACTGCTTGACAACCAGTGTTGGTGTGTTTACATCCCCATAACTTAGCAGTTCTGCAAAAGAGAATGATAGCATAAGTACCAGGCTTTAAAAAAATAAGTACTCGGGTCAGTCATTTGACTGAAAGTTCTTCAAGGCAATGCCCCGGCATGGCCACAGTCTAATGCCTGAAACCAGCAAAAGAAAGAAAATACATTCTTAATCTGTTTTTGAAGTAAAGATAGAATTTTTTTTTTTTTTATACGTACCTTTATTATGATAGAATTGTTTTGACAAAGAGAATTAACAACACTTTGCCCTATTAGTACAGAAAATGTCATTGAAAATACAATGTTAAATTCATCTTAAGAATGAATTGATGTAGTCATTTTCTTGCTATTATTTTATTTGTTTATTTTTCAGATCTACAACTGGAGGTCAATAGATGGTGTTATTAGTGAATTCGACACAAATGTATGGAAAATTCCAGAGTAAGTATCTTAAAGTGTAAAGAGGGTAGGAAGAGGGAGATGCAGTGAGGATGTTGAGAAGGGAGGAACCTGGTACATCAGATGACCAGTGTTAGAAGTAGGACATGACTTATTAGGCATGGCAGGTCACTTTGCAACCATGTGGTTTTGGGTTCAATCCTATTGAGTGGCACCTGGAGCAACTCTCTTCTGTTATAGCTCCAGTCTGACCAGTACCTTATGAGTGAATTTGGTAAACAGAGACTGTGAGGAAACCCATTATATATGCACATATACACACACACATATATATATAAAAAATTTGCCCTGTTTATAATTATACCATGTTACATATATATATATATATATATATATATATATATATATATACACACACACATACACACATATATACATATATCATCATTTAACATCCGCTTTCCATGCTGGCATGGGTTGGACGGTTTGACTGGGGCTGGCAAGCCAGAAGGCTGCACCAGGCTCCAATCTGATCTGGCAAAGTTTCTACAGCTGGATGTCCTTCCTAATGCCAACCACTCCGAGAGTGTAGTGGGTGCTTTTTACGTGCCACCGGCATGAGGGCCAGTCAGGCGGTACTGGCGTCGAACACACTTGAATGGTGCCTTTTACGTGCCACCTGCACAGGACCAGTCAGGCAGCACTGGCATCAACCACATTGAAATGGTGCTTTTTACGTGCTACTGGCATGGATACCAATCAGGCAGTATTGACATCGGCCACAACAATGACTTCACTTGACTCAACAGATCTTCGCAAGTGCAGTTTATTGCCCAGTGATTGAAAGCTACTCTTAAATGGGCTGATTATGCTGCAAGACATAGGCCATGGGCTATGGTCTCACTTGGCTTGTCAGGTCTTCTCAAGCACAGCATATCTCCAAAGGTCTCGGTCACTTGTTACCGCCTCAGTGAGGCCCAACGTTCAAAGGTTGTGCTTCACCATCTCATCCCAGGTCTTCCTGGGTCTACCTCTTCCACAGGTCTTGTGAGGCAATCCTCAAACTTGCCTATGTGGTTTGGAGCATCCGGTGGGCCATATGTATTGCATATGACTATATTGTGTTGTCTTATGTATACAATTAGAGTGTCACATACTGAATTTGAGTATGACAGTAAGACCTGGGGCATGAGGTCATCACAGATGTATACAGCACTTCCACTATGGTTCCTTTCCCTTCTGTCTGTTCGCAGTATGGCATATTTTGGTACGTGTACTTCTGCATCCTCTATAACAGGGCCGAGGTGAGTTTCCACGAGTGCTATGCATAGGGCTTGATTGCATGTAGCTAGGTCTCTCATGAAAGAAATTTTGCTTTTATTATGATGCAACAGGCCCCTAATAGTTAGTAAAAATATTGGCATGGTGACTGTGCAGGCCACAGAGGTGGTCTTGCGCAGTGGTGGGCAAAGTTCCTTGTTTGCGCTTGATGTAGTTATATATTATATGCATAAATGTCAAACAAGAATGAGTGCTCAATACCGCATTGGTGGATAAAATTTCTTTATTTGTGTATTAAGGCTACCATTGGTTTCATGTTAAAAACATCTTAATGTCTTAACATGAAACCAGTGGTAGACTTCATACACAAATATATATAGGCATAGGAGTGGCTGTGTGTTAAGAACTTTACTTCCCAATCACATGGTTTCAGCATCAATCCACTGCATAGCACCTTCAGCAAATGTCTTCTATTATAGCCCCAGATTGACCAAAACCTTGTGAGTGGATTTGACAAACAGAAACTGAAAGAAGCCCATCATATAAATACTCTTATACTTGTTTCAGTCATTTGACTGCGGCCATGCTGGAGCACCGCCTTTAGTCAAGCAAGTCGACCCCAGGACTTACTCTTTGTAAGCCTAATACTTATTCTATCAGTCTCTTTTTGCCGAACTGCTAAGTTATGGGGATGTAAACACACCAACATCAGTTGTCAAGCGATGTTGGGGGGGGACAAACACAGACACACAAACATATACACACACACATACATATATATATATATATACGACAGGCTTCTTTCAGTTTCCGTCTACCAAATCCACTCACAAGGCTTTGGTCAACCCGAGGCTATAGTAGAAGACACTTGCCCAAGGTGCCACGCAGTGGGACTGAACCCAGAACCATGTGATTGGTAAGCAAGCTACTTACCACACAGCCACTCCTACGCCTATATATATATATGTATATTTAGAAGTCACAATATTTAAAGAAAGATTTTTTTTTTTAAGTTGTTAAATATTTTTTTAATTATTCAAAAAACAGAATATCACAAGCCTTTAGGGAAACATTTTCATATAGTGTGTGTTTTGTGTGTAAGCACTTTCATTGTTCAACTTTAGAAATACACATGAATATGCATACACACAAAATATACACTGTATGCAGACTTCTTCCCCAAAAGTTTGTGACATTCTGGCTTTTAGATAATTTTTTTAAATAGTTAATAACTTTGATTATAAGTTTATTCAATTATTGTCAATTTGGGACTAAACAACACCCTCTCCTTTTCAGAGATATGCTTATGTAATATAATAGTATTATCTATTAACCTATATTAAAAATTCCTACCCAGAACATACAAGCTAATGAAATAATCCTCATTTGTACTGAATAATGCCCCAGGATTGCTTGCAGCAGTACACTGAGCAGCTGCACTATTGTATCTTTTTATAGCTAAGCAGTTAACTGAGTCATTAAGCATTATATATCTCTATAGAATATCTCAGCTTGTCTAATTTAAATTCAAAATATTAGATGCAAAGTTTAATTCCCTTTATGAATCATGATCTGAAAGTCAGATCTGTAAAGTAAATATTTACTTTATACTGTTATTTTATATTGCACATCCTAACTTCCGTAACACCTCCCTCTTTGGGATTTAGTTAAACTGATTCACAAAATCTGCATTTTTTTAAAAGGAAGTAAAAAAATCTGAAAATCAGCTATATTAATGTAGTTTTCCACTCTTATTGCTTTGAAGACATGATGTTGTGAAGAAAAAATTGGAAGAAAAAGTTACAGAGGTTTAAAAATCGAAAAAACTGTATTTTTAGCCAATAGCAAGACAGAAATTTTCTGTTTAGTGGTGTCAACTTTAAGGTTGTACCCTTGTGAAATTTATAGTTTAGCGTCTGTGAAGTGACCGTTCATTGTAGGTTTCTAAATAAACGGAAATACCTAATAAAATCAACATGTATCATCTTACTGTTTCTTTTGTCTCTTCATTGATTTCTATAGTGTTTTGTATGTTTTTATTAATTTGTTATATTAATATATTTGTCTGCATATGTTTACTTTATGCTATTTCAGTATTATGTATACCTGTTATGTATGTGTGCATCATTAATATATAAGTGCATGTGGATGTATGTATTCATATATAAGTTTATATGTTCATTTATGCATTCGTGTGTATGTGTGTGTGTGTGTGTGAAAAGGAGACGTCTCTCTCCAAAATTCCAAAGTTGAGTAATGTTTTTATGCTTGGACTTGTAAATTACGATAAGAATAACACTGGTCAATAAAGAATTTGTCCCAAGAAAAAGAATACCTGTATCCTTTACGTTTTTGCATGCAGAATCCAAAAATAATGTCAAATTATCTGTATCACCCACAGTTTCTCTGTTCCACGATATCCCCCTCAGTTCTTGTTACGTGGGCTAAATTTCAGTTAGGCTGTTGAAATGTGAAGCTAACAGTTTGAGAAACACTCCTAATTTAAATGTTTATGAATAGAATTAACCTAATGAAATCATAAATCCAGCTATCTGAGTCAATGTGTCCCTGAAGCTTAGCAATACCGAGTCGATGAGTCACCGATGCTTTGTCAGTACTGTGCTTGAAGTGTAGGTGTGCAGTTGTGTACTAAGTTCACATATTCCATTCACTTTCATGATGCCAAAAAACTGTATAAACATTGCAAACAACTTTTGCTATATTTGTGGTGACTTAAGATTCAAGTCACAAAGGCAGCGTTTCATGCTATTGATAAAAAGTGCTATGTGCATTATTTTGATTGCAAAGTGGGTGACCAGGATAAAAGCTGGGCCAGGTGAAATGAATCTCGTGGTGTGAAGAATCAACACAGAACGTGCAGCACAAACGCAGGTGAAGTGAAACACAACACAGCATGCAGTTGTCATAGTAACAAGCTGTTAATGCCTTGCTGTCTGTTGATTGGCTAAAATTACCCAAATTTCCTAACTTTAATTCCAAATAACATCAAAGTAATTGGTTGATCATAATCAAAATTCAGAGTTGCATCGATACACCAAAATTGAAAGCAATCTGAGCAAAATTAAAGGGGGCTGATTTTGTGAATCAGTTTAACTAGATTCTCTCTTTGCTTCAGGAAATGTGATTATCTTTTGTTAAAGGTTACTGACAGATTTTATACCTTTTTAAAAAATTTTTGTTTTTTTCTTTTTGATAGTGCATATTAGAATTTAGAGTACTGAAGATAACCAACGATGATTAACTACCTTGCCTTGGAAGCCTTTTATTATAGTAATATAAGTAAATAAGTAGCAAGTATTGATGGAATTGACTTACTGTACCTTTCAAAATGCCTAATAAAAAATTATTAGTATTTATTTGGCTTTTAGCTAACAAGGTTTCCACTGTGTATTTCTAACCTTCTCAGTGGCAATCCACCTATGCTGCTCATGGCATCCACCAGAGACCATATTAAAGTGATTATACTTAGATTAAAATCAATATTGAAATTACATTATTGCTGGAATGAAAACATAAGATTTCCATCAGTAAATACATCATCATCATCATCATCGTTTAACGTCCGCTTTCCATGCTAGCATGGGTTGGACGATTTGACTGAGGACTGGTGAAACCAGATGGCTACACTAGGCTCCAATCTGATTTGGCAGAGTTTCTACAGCTCGATGCCCCTCCTAACGCCAACCACTCAGAGAGTGTAGTGAGTGCTTTTACATGCCACTGGCACGAAGGCCAGTCAGGTGGTACTGGCAACAGCCACGCTCAAAATGGTGTATTTTATGTGCCACCCGCACAAGAGCCAGTCCAGGGGCACTGGCAACGATCTCACTCGAAAATCCTTACACATGTCACGGGCACATTAGTCTTATTAAGTTATGCTCCATTAAATAAGATACATTTATTTTACTACATTACTTCTCACTTTTGATTGCTTTGAAAATAAATTAATATACATTAAACATATCTTATGTGTTTCGTATATATCAATTTATTCTTGTTAGAAATATAGCTGTAAAAAATCTAAGTGACTTCACAATAATGGCTAGAATTTCTCAGCTAAAATCTATTGTCTACAATGTCAAAACCTTAATGATAATCTCACATTATTTGCTCAATTCATGTTATGTCTTAATTGTATTCTCTTTCAATATTTGTTTCTAGACTGAAAGGCACTGTAACTGCTATAACATCTATGCAAGAAAACCTATTTGCTTGTGCTGCTGAAGTGCCATTAGAATCTCTGTGTAAAACAAAAGACATGTTTGTGGTTCCAGGTAAGTATTTTACATTATAAGCCATCATGATTCTCATTATCAATCTAATATACAATTTTCCTCACTAACATGACCTAGGCAGATTTTCAAGGTCCTACATTTGTCATAAGTTGAACCTGACTTTGTAAACTCCATTACTTTATTTTAATTACAGGATAGGAGCATTAAGTAGTGATGTGTATAACTGCAATGTTATGGCCAATTCAAATATGCTAACAGCACATTCAAACTCATAAACAAGCCATTCACTGTCATGGAGAAAATTTCTCACTGTAGACAAATGGTATAAATACACCTAAATCAGCTCACAGCACCATCTATCCAGACTGTGAAATGCGAACATTTCAGACTGGTTATCTCCTCTTCAGTCACAGAAACCGGATGGAGGTGCTGCAAGCTGATAAGAGACACAATCTCTCTTACGCTAATCCAGTTATCATATGTCAGCTGGTGTATTTATACCATTTGTCTACAAGGAGAAATTTTCTCCATGACAAAACATAGTGAATAGCTTGTTTGAGTTTGAATGTGCCACAGGCATATTCGAACTGATAATAACATTGCACTTTATTTTAAGTATACTATCAACTAAGAGCACATTTTTACTCACAAATACACAAACACATATTGTCCAATTACAGTACATAAAATTCCCAACTCAGTTGTCTCTCTTCTATCATACCTAGGTCATTCATTCATTGTCTCAGTTTATATGATATTTCTCAAATTCACATTACAAAACATTAATTTTGCACAACTAGCTATATTCTCAATCTTAGGTTTCTGTTAATAATGTGTTTGGATATTTGAAGTGGTTTTATAATACTCTCCTATAACTACAATTTGAGTAAATTTTGATTTCTGACAAAGGCACAAGGTCACAAATTTTAGGGAATGATGGGTATAGTTGATTAAATTGACCCCCATACATGGCTAGTATTGTGTCATGATTTACAACTATATAGCTAAGAATTCTTCTTAACTGAGGAGTTATTATAAACACTGTCAGTCATTCCTATACTTGCTGTTTTCTATAAAGACACAGCAGACTATGAGCATTATGGCTGTGAACTTAGGATGTTGGGCTATTGACCAAATACTCATGTATTCAAATCTTACAAGTGTTATTGTTTTAGAGAGGGACTTATTCCCATTATTAGGCTAGTGTACCAGACTAGATAAAGGAAAACAGAATCCACTCCTATTTAGCTGTTTTATTCAGAAGCCAGGCAGCACTCATGACCTTTGTGACTTCTTGGCAGGGGTGGAGTTCACTCTTTGTGCTACATCTTCATGGGTCAAGGCACAAAAAGTGAACTGCACAAAAAGTACCCCATTGTCAGGTGTTGATTTGAAAAGGGATCACCTTTTCAAAGTCTGCCATGTCTGGTGTCTAGCTATGAAATCAATGGCTTCAACTGGTACATATCATCCCACACAAGCAAAAACTGGGATGGGGTGGGGATAGATGTCAACTTGAGGCCTGATCTAATGACAACACTTGATTTTCTGATAAATTCAATAATTATTTGAAGATATACTTTTAATTTTATGGACAGTGACTTCAAAGTTTTGCTAGTCATCAGCAGACTGCCTAAAGATAAAAAGTATCAAATTTGTATTCAAGTCAATCTTTATACAATATTCAGCAGGCATTGAACTTTAAAAATGTGTCTTTATTCTTTTAGCCCTTATATTTTCTGAAATATTTCATCTGGAGTTTTTAAGAGCCAAATTGATCTTATTTTTAATACTGACACTTCACTAGACACAGGCATGGCTCTGTGGTAAGAAGTTTGGTTCACAACTTCATGATTCTGGGTTCAAAGTGTAACACTCTTGGGCAAGTATCTTCTAAAGCCCCAGGCCAACCAAAGCCTTGTGAGTGGATTTGATAGATGGAAACTGAAAAAAGCCCATTGTGTGTGTGTGTATGTATACATGTGTGTGTGTGTGTTTGTCCCCACCATTGCTTGACAACTTGTGTTGGTTTGTTTCCATCCTTGTGATTTAGTGGCTCAGCAAAAGCAACTTACAGTATAAGTACCAGTCTTATAAAAATAGTAATGGGGTCGAGTTGTTCAACTACAAACCTTTCAAGGTGGTACCACAGCATAGTTGCAGTCTAATGACTGAAACTTAAAAAATAAAAGATTTACTATTAATATAAAAACATCACATACTTTAAGTAATAAATGGTACCCTAACAGTTACAATGATGAGGGTTTCAGTTGAAATTAACATACAAGTGGCTGAGCACTCCACAGACATGCACACCCTTAATGTAGTTTACAGGGTGATTCAGCATGACACAGAATGTGACAAGGCCAGCCCTTTGAATTGCAGGTACAACCCATATTTGCTAACTGAGTGGATTGGAGCAACATGAAATAAAGTGTCTTGCTCAAGGACGCAACACACCACCAGGAATTGAACTCACAACCTTGCGAACGTGAGTTGATTACCCTAACCACTAATCCATGCTCAGATAAAGAGAAATAATATTAAGCGCAGGAGTGGCTGTGTGGTAAGTAGCTTGCTTACCAACCACACGGTTCTGGGTTCATTCCCACTGCATGGCACCTTGGGCAAGTGTCTTATACTATAGCCTCAGGCCGACCAAAGCCTTGTGTGTGGATTTGGTAGACGGAAACTGAAAGAAGCCCGCCGTATATATGTTTGTGTGTCTGTGTTTGTCCCCCCAACATCGCTTGACAACCGATGGTGGTGTGTTTACGTCCCCGTAACTTAGCGGTTCGGCAAAAGAGACCGATAGAATAAGTACTAGGCTTCCAAAGAATAAGTCCTGGGGTCGATTTGCTCGACTAAAGGCAGTGCCCCAGTATGGCCGCAGTCAAATGACTGAAACAAGTAAAAGAGTATCAGGTGCAAGGGAGTTAACAAATATTGCCTTGATATCTCTGTAAGCATAGAAGGTGAGAAACATCTGAAAAAAAAAAATGACATGTCCAAAGAAGTAGCAGGTATTAAGATAATTTCTGTAGCTAGATTTTCAACTACTTCATTACATGAACTGTGATCATTGTCAAATTGAAGAAATTGAATTTTATTATAAGAACTATCATTAACCTCATCTATTTGTCATAGATTTTGTTATATATTGTATCACTCTTAAAAAAGAATTATTATATCTGAGCCTGACTCCAAAACTATTGCTTATTGCAATTTGAGTTATTGAAATAAACTTGTAAAGTTGGATGCTCTTATTATACCATGGAACAGGAATGATGTAGATATCAGTTACTCTGTCTCATATATATATATATATCTTTTTCATTCATCAGACTGCAGCCATGCCTTGAAATGTTTTAGCTGAATAAATCAACTCCAGTACTTTTTTTTTGTTATGCCTGGTATTTATTCAAACCATCTCTTGCCAAACCGCTAAGTTGCAGGAATGTATTGTCAAGCTGTGGTGGGAGACAAACACAGACACAAACATACATACATACACACACACACACACACACACACAATGGGCTTCTTTCAGTTTTTGTCAATCAAATCCACTCACAAGACTTTGGTCAATCCTAGGGTATAGTGGGACTGAACCCCAAACTATGTGGTTCTCTCTCTCTCTCTCTCTCTCTCTCTCTGTATATATATATGTATGTATCTATCTATACACACACACACATCATCATTTAACATCCCCTTTTCCAAGCTGGCATGGGTTGAATGGTTTGACAAGAACAGATGAGCCAGATGATGATGATTTTATATATATACTAGACTACCCATGATCCAATCGTTCAAGGTACCTGTGGTCCGATTCATGCAAAACTGGTTTTATTCCATTTGTATTCATATTTCAATGATACCTTGTGTTCACAGTAAAGGGCAATAACTCCAGGTTTCACTGCTTAAATTTGTGGAAACAAACCCCCCAAAAATGCGCATCTCTGGAATCCATGGTCCGATTTATACAAAACTTGTTTTATCCTGCTTGTATTCACATTTCAGGGATATCTTACTCTCAGAGTGTTTTCTCATTATGCGCTGGTTTGGCTGTATTAAATTACACAAGCAAGCAATCACAGACTTTTAGTATTATATAGATATCTATAATAATAAATGCAAAAGTGAATGTCTGTGTCATACTTTTTCAACTTTACTCCTCCGACCCCCTTCTCTCACTATTCAGTAGCACTTCTACTATTCCTCATGCTTTACCCCTCTCTCCTCTCACTATTCAATTACACTTCTACTATTCCTCATGCTTTACCCCTTTCTTACTATTCAATGACACTTCTAGCTGTATCAAGTAATTTAACCATAACACGTGTTTCATAATATTTAAACTGAAATATGTATTGAACCCACTCTCTCATACAATATTACTTCTCATAACTCTCTACCATAAAAATGTTGGAAACTTAGTATTTTTTCAGATATTGATAAAATTTGTTGGACCTATTTGTATGCCATCGGCCATCAGAGCTATGGAAACTTAATGCATTCCAACTGCATGAAAATAGATTTGACTAATTTTATTATTACCTTAAAAAATACTAATTCTACTCTCTAAAAAAAGTTTTTTTCTTAATCCTAACATTTTGGAAAAAATATTTCTCTAGGTGCAGGAGTGTCTGTGTGGTAAGTAGCTTGCTTACCAACCACATGGTTCCAGGTTCAGTTCCACTGCATGGCACCATGGGCAAGTGTCTTCTACTATAGCTTTGGGCCGACCAAAGCCTTGTGAGTGGATTTGGTAGACAGAAACTGAAAGAAGCCCGTCATATATATGTGTGTGTATATATATATATATATATATATGTGTGTGTGTATGTATGTATGTGCATGTGTATATGTTTGTGTGTCTGTGTTTGTCCCCCCAACATCACTTGACAACCGTTGCTGGTATGTTTACGTCCCCGTAACTTAGCGGTTCGGCAAAAGAGACCAATAAAATAAGTACTAGGATTACAAAGAATAAGTCCTGGGGTCGATTTGCTCAACTAAAGGCGGTGCTCCAGCATGGCCACAGTCAAATGACTGAAACAAGTAAAAGAGTAAATATTATAACTATTTCCAAAAGTAATTTCCAAAATAAACATTTTGAAAAATTCTGACACATGCTTCATAATGTTCAGAACTGAAACCCATATTGAACTCACTCTCTCATGCAGTATTACCTCTCATAACTCTCTACCATAAAAATGTTCGAAGCTTAGTATTTTTTTCAGATATTAATAAAATTTGTCAGACCTATTTTCATGCCACCAGAGTTATAGATACTTAGTGCACTTCGACTGCATGAAAATAGATTCAACTAATTTTATTATTACCTTAAAAAATACTAAAAATACTAAATTTCAAACATATTTATTGTCAAATACATTTAGAGCAATTCCAAACCATAAAAATCGCACTTTAAAATATTGTTTAGCAACAGTGATGTAATTTTCCTTCAAACTACAAACAGGAGTTTATATACGTACCAGCTACTACAGATAATTGTTTGTATGAAAAGTAAGACCCTACATACATCAAATTGTCTTTAAATTAAGTGGTGGCAGAAGAATTATCGTTGAATTTTTAGAAGGTAAGTTTATTGTTGCCCACAGCCAGCTATAGGGAATGGAAACAAGCTATTTGTACTGAACCTGCACAGGAAAACAAAAAATGTTGTTTATCATACAGCATTGCCATAAGTTCCAAATCAACAAATTATATCATTGTTTTGATGAAAATTGTTCATTGCTTGAAATAAAATTCAAGTTCAATAAAATTTAATTTAAATGCATGAAGTGTCATTGTTGGGCCCAAGGCCCACTGAAGTGCCCTTTACAGGGGCTAGCTTTTAAGCCAGTATATAATATATGTATAATACATATAATCATCATTATCATTTAACATCCACTTTTCCATGCTCACATGAGTTAGATGGGATTTTGTTAAAGCAAATTTTGTGCAGCCAGATGCCCTTCTTGTTGCCAACCTCCACTTGTGTCCAAGCTTTCATGTATTCAGATAAGTTTGCATGTTGTGAGAGAAAAGAAGAATTTGACATTTTGGAATTAACTCTTTGTCAGAGAGAGATGGAACAAATTAATTTCATTCCCAAACTATCAGATTCCTTTTCTTCTTGCCGCATACAAATTTCTCAAACACCTGAACCACACAATACGATTTTTTACCAACAGAGGCTATCACCTTTTTACCCTGTTTTTTTTTTTTTAATTTACTTAATATTCATTTTGTTTGTTTTTTTATGTTTGCATGGTTGGATGGTCATTATTGAGGAATTTTGCTCTTATCTGCTTTACCCGAAGAAATTTCATTTTATTCCACTTCTCTTCAAAAGTACAGAGCCACAGGATGATTCATAATATATTACTATCTACCATATGTATATATATTCTACATTTGTGTTTGATAAGCATATGATTGGCATAAACAGATTTGTAGTTTGATACAGGAATAGTATATTTTATGTTCAATGAAAAAAGAAAAGAAAAAATGCCTTATGGTCTATACTGTTGGTTTAATTAAATATTATATTGTATCAATCAAAAACGTAATGTACGAGTTTAATAATAAAAATCATTTTTGCCTTTCTTTCCATTTCAGAACCAAACAAAGTAAATTCATACAGCAATGACAATGAGAAACAAATGCTTGAAACAACCAATCTAAACAAATTAATGAATCTCAAAAGAAGTTCTGAAGTAAACAATATAATTACATTACATATTTCTAAAATATAAAAACATATTTATTATCATAAAAGGCTTAGTATGAGACTATCATTCAATGTGTTGTTGTTGCTATTATTATTATGAAGATGGTGAGATGGCAGAATTGTTAGCTTGCCAGATAAAATGTCTAGCAGCATTTCACCCATCTTTATGATCTGAGTTCAAATTCCGCCAAGATTGACTTTGCTTTTCATCCTTTCAGGGTTGATAAAATGAATACCAGTTGAGCACTGGGGTCAATGTAATCAACTTATTCCCTCCCCTGAAACTGCTGGCCTTGTGCCAAAATTTGAAATTATCATTATTATTATTATTATTACTACTACTACTACTTAGGCAGTGAGCTGGCAGAATCATTAGCATGCCAGGCAAGATGCTCAGCGGCATTTTGTCCATCTTTATGTTCTTAGTTCAGATTCTGCCATGGTCGACTTTGCCTTTCATCCTTTCAGGATCAACGAATAAGTTCTAGTTATGCACTGGGATCGATGCAATTGACTAGCCCTCTCCCCAAAAATTTCAGGCCTTGTGCCTAGTAGAAGTATCATACCAAACTGACCAGGACTTGTATGTTTTTAAGAAGTTTCTCTGAGATAAAGTATTACAGCTATTGCCATTCTGCATGATAAATGTTATATTCATCAGTATTTTTTAAACTAATGCTATTTCAAATGCATATACTGAATTAATTTTAGCTTAACTAGCTTTTGCCAAATCAGTGAATGTTTTGTTTTCTGATTTCTTTATTTATTAGAATGAATATTTCAACTTAGCTCAGAATGTCCAAGGGTGTTTTGTCACTGAGGAAACACCATATCAATCAGATTGAAACACCATATCTGATAATCTACTGACAGTATTCTGAATGAGCTCTCTTTTTTAATACACAAATCTCTTTGAGAAGTTTCTCTGAGACAAAATATTTATTGATGCCATTCTGTGTTTCTATACAAATTATTATTTTAATCAAGTACTGATTCAACTGCATCTATTGATCTAATATATTTCATCCATGCTTGCATGGATCAGATGAGAGGATGTTGGTGCAGAGTTATCTGTGGCTGGATGTCTTTCTTGCCACCAACTTCTACATGAGGTTACGATCTCCCAAACGCACACACACACACATATAAATGAATATGTGTGTATAATGTGTTGTTATTTACCTCCAATTCTGTTGTATTTTAGGCAACCTCTCATATCCTTGCTTAGATTGAGATAAAATATTGCTGATATTCAATTTACAATTTCATCTTCTGTAGCTCTTTCTCTGTTATAACACCAAAATCATTACATTTGCAGTGTGATGTTGACAACCAGTCACAGCTTGTTGTAATCAGAGTGAAGGAAAATATGAAAGATCCTGAATTTCTAATCAGAACTAGTATTAAGGGAATTAATACACCTGATTTGCTTCATTTTCAGGTTTGTAGCCTTTATTTCTTTGTTTGATATCATCATTCCATTTTTGTTATACCCAGAGGCACCCAAGATGCATAACCACTGACCGCAGTAACTATTTTAAACTATGATATCAATTATTGTCATGTGTCCCTAGAGATATGCTGCAAAACACTGCTTACCCAACTGATGTCAATCACTTATTTTGCCTACTCCACTGTTGATTTGATTAAAACTAGGAACGACATTTAGCTATAAACAAATATTTTCTCAACAGATACATACTAGAATGTTACCTGTTATATGATGGGTAACATTGGAAGTATACTTATGCCACTATGGTCAATATTAGGAAATATGGCACCTGTGCAATAATTATAATTCAACTTTTATCAAATTTCTTGATATTTATTTATACAAAATAATGAAATGGATATTAATTTTCAAAAGAAAAATATTTATTACCATAAAATTAAATAACACAAATTTCTCATTTCTATAACCATCATTTACTCCCTCTCCTCCTCCTCTCTCTATGATTTTTCCTCCTTCATTGTGCATGTGTGTACAGCGTTCCTTTACCCATTGCCTAATAACTGCACTCATCCTACACTTCTTATGATAACTCTTTCCATATCTCTCTTTTACTCTCTCTGTACGATGTAAAGCTTGATTAGAAAAATCATCAAACCAACCAACCAACCAATGTTTATATTAGCTATTATTATACAGAGATCTCTAAATTATTGTAAGATTCATATTGACCAGAACTTTAAATTTTGCCTGATGGCTTATTCAACCACTTTGACCAAACAAAGCAGAACTTGAAGGGAGAGATTTAAAGCCCTAGTCAACATGAATTTTACAATAAATTTGACTCTACCTTCAGTATCAAGCTCCCTACCCATCAATAAATGTTCTGTTTTTATTCTTTAACTTACTTTAAAATAATAACCTCAATTTGACATTTATCTGTGTAAATTATCAAGAACCCTCTCATCTGTATTAGCATGGAAAACAAATAAATACAGTAAAGGAAATTGGTAAATTGGTGACAGTCAAACTGTATTATTAGCTGAAATATCAACTCATTCATTACATTCACTTTGAACTAGGTTTCACAGCCTTTTCCCCCATTCTGTCATCAGTACCATAGCTTTTTAAGTCATTGCTGTGTTGTTGTTTAGTCTCATGTCAAACTTGATTGGACAGACCTAGGGTCAAAGGCAGTCCAGACATAACCATTTCATCTTTTTTCTATATCAGGGACATTTGGAAGCTATTTCTAGTAGGTCTACTGACTGGGTAGAAGCCAAGTTCAACATCTCATTAAGTAGAATTGTAACCTGTTGTCAGTCAAGCTACCCACATATAACACACTAACACCAATGGTTTTTTACAGTTATAGAAGATTGATGAAAATCATCTCAATTATGTCATAGTTAAGAGAATGAAAACAAACAACTTATATTACACATATAACAGAGCATGTTAGTTTTATTTCTTTCCAGTCTTTTCAGTCCTCTGAATTCAAGGCCCATGTTTCACCACCATGCAAACATTGCACTTCTAACATAAGTGTCGTACAATCTGCCCTTCACTTTGAGGGAAAAGACTTGTTACCAGGAGATTGATAAAATATATTACATGTCATTCATTGCACATAATATTCAGCAAATTGACATCAATAGATGAGCTAATGAGAGAGCCTCAACATGCTAAAGTTAGCAACCAAACATGCTAAAAATAGCAACCAAATTTCCCTCTGATCACACCCTACAGTCAGGATATGATTTAAAATAGGAATGACATGTTGAATAATGTAATCCCTGATAGTCTGTTTCTGAAGAAAATAAAGATGGTCATGAAATGCCATTTGATCTTAAGTTAGCTCATTCAGAGTTGACAAAGGACTAATAAAGAAAAACAGTCATTTGTATACAAACACTGCTGATTATCATTGCCTTTGTAGAAAGAAAATCTTGTTGAATATTTTTTTTTTCAGACTTTAAAACAAGTTCTCATCATTGGAAGCAACATACAGACTTCTCTGCAGCTTTTTAATTTTGCCAAGGATTTTAAGTTAATTAAACTTGCTAATGTGGTAGGTATTGTGTTTGATTCTTTTTTTCTCTTTCTTTTTTTTGTATTGTTTAAAAGAAATATTCTTTACCAACTCCTTGATTAATTTTTCTTTTTAACAAATAAAATTGTGAAAGAGCTGTTCCTTTTATTTAGATAATTGTCTTTTATATAGGCACACAGGAAAAATCACAGAAATGTAAATTGAATTTATGATTTTTTTTCTTATTTTTTCCTTTAATGACACTGATGGTGAAACTAAATAAGAAATATCAACAGCTAGAAATCAAAACTAAGCTAGTGACTTCACTTGTGAGGTTACTCCTACATGTATCTTTATTATAATGTGATTTATTATTGAGCTGGTAAAACTGTTAATGCAGTGAAACAAAGTGTTTAGTGGCTTTTCTTCTGGCTCTTTTCAGTCTGAGTTTAAATACTGCTAATTTCAACTTTGCTTTACATCCTTTTAGAGTCAATAAAATAAAGTACCAGTCAAGTGTTGGGTTCAATATAATCAAATGACCCCATCCTCACAAAAATTTTCAGGCCTTGTGCCTATAGTAGAGAGAATTATTATTAGAGTACTGGATTGGCAGAATCATAAATATGTCAGACAAATTGACTTGTGGTATTTCCTCCGGTACCTTCTAGGTACAAGACTAACTCGATGACAAATTGCAAAAAAACATTCAGTTAAGAATCATATGTCAAAATGTATAGATTCAACATAGCCACATGTAAAAAAAAACTGTATAAAAGTGTTAATTTAAAGTGTCCTATTGCAGAAATGTTGCTTCTTGTCTAAATTAATTGTGAATATGATAGCCTTAATTGAATTATGTCACTTCTTTGTAGGAACTTGAAACCCACAGTCGTCCAAAAGGTGTTTGTAGTCTTCCACCAGAGTTTTCCACAAACAGCAGTAACGGTAACATGTTAATCATGCTAGGTAAACGCTCAGAGACAAGCCCTTCCATTTTCTCCACCTCCACAGAATCTAAGTATGAACTGTGGTTGCAGTGCTTTTCACTGGACAACGCACAAAGTAAGTTGATTTATTATTTTATTTCTAACAGAGATGGATTAACCCTTTCATCACTATATTTCTGTTGAAATGCACTGCCTTTTTTTCAATTATTTTTTAAAATATTAAACTAATGCTGACCTCATTCATCTGGGGTTTGGAACATAAATTAACATGAAATTTTAATGGAAATTTTCAATTAGATTACTTTAAAATGTGAAATTTTTATCAGGACCAAGGGCGGTTTCAGGCAAGTTGGTATCTAAAGGGTTAAACACAAAGAAGTGTGTTTGTATCTTTCGTGTAATACAAGTGATATTGGTTGTTATTATTGAGCCCCAAGTCAACCACATTCAAGCAGAACTATGATTAAATGTCTTCCACCCATGACCATCACATTTCCATGTATATCAGTGTATCCTTTATTTAAAACAGTGTGATGTGATTTGAGTGAAATTTGACTTTAATTCAAGTAGGTTTACCAATAGTATTGAGCGGTGGTCATGATGGGTGTTTGCTTTAATAAAGATATGCTTCTGACAAACTAAGCTTGCAACATGGTATCAGTAACCAGTTGTAGCTATTTCTTTATAGTTATGCTAACTTCTATGTTTAGATCTGATTAGGAAATACACTATTTTGTCATGCTCTTTCATCTACTATATTGTACAGCTACTTAGTGACTCTCTCATGAAGTTTATGTTTCACAGATGATGTCTATTAAGATTGAAACACGTCTAGTGTTGTCTCCCATATTTGCTGAAAATATTAAAATATTTGTCATTAACCTAATATTGCCTTTTCTTTCTTTTTACATAAGCATTTCTAGCTATAGTTTTGAAGCTCTCTACATTAAAATATGTTAACTAAGATGAAACATTTGACTGTCACCCTAATATACAAGATAGATAATTTTACACACAAACTGGTAACAAGGTATCCTATAAATAATTACATGTTAAAATTATCATATGCATATTTTTTTTGTTTTCATATTCTCTTGAACCTTTTTATATTTCATTTGAAATATTAATCCTCCCACTTGTATATATTGGATCATCCCATAAATAATGCAATTTTTTCAATTGCATGAACTAAAAGTCGGACTTATACTTTGTTAGCCTAGTACTTATTCTATTGGTCTCTTTTTGCCGAACTGCTAAGTTATGGGGATGTAAACACACCAACATCAGTTGTCAAGCAATGGTGGAGGGGGGGACAGAGATACACAAACATATATATAGGATGGGCTTCTTTCAGTTTCCGTCTACCAAATCCAATCACAAGGCTATAGTAGATAATACTTGCCCAAAGTGCCATGCAGTGGGATTAAACCCAGAATCATGTGGTTGGAAGCAAGCTTCTTACCACACCTGCACCTGTATATTTGTAAATGTTTAGAACATTTTACTGCTATGTTTACATATATGTTCTTGTGCACTACTATCATTTTTCTTTTGACCCAACATATGGAAGATTAGCTGCCTCGGATCTTTGTGATTTGACGGGCAACACTTGTTTTCTTAACGAAACACTTTCAAACTTGGGACACTGGTAGAATGTGTCATACAAAACAACTTTTTCTCTTAGCCTTCTTAACAAAAAAATGTACATCGCAAGTTATTTCATGTTAAAGTTGTCGTATTTCTGTAATTTCAACCAATCACTGACGTCTATTCAGCTGAATACAGTCAGTGCTGGCCGGTCATAAAAATATTATTCCCTATGACATATTTCATCCGGTTTAATCGTAATTTATACGCATATATTGTTTATATAATAAATTACGCTGTGCGTATCTGTGTGTGTATATTTTTCCCATAACCTCACTCATAACCCTAACCCCAACCCTAACCCTAACTCTAAAACCTGAACCCTAACTCTAAAACCCGAACCCTAAACTAGAGTTTGATTTGAAGAAGATTTGGCTTCAAATTCTAGGAAATGAAGCACTTGGTGGAGGTGCATTAATAATTCTGGTAGCTCCAATAACAAGTGCAGGCAATATTCAAGTATTTTGATGGCTTTTTCCCCTTTGTTTACAAACAGTCTAGTTAATCAGAAATGTCAGAACTAACGGGGACTAATACCATATACACCGTCACAGCAGTTACTGTA
This sequence comes from Octopus bimaculoides, assembly GCF_046866305.1. Lineage (NCBI taxonomy): Eukaryota > Metazoa > Mollusca > Cephalopoda > Octopoda > Octopodidae > Octopus > Octopus bimaculoides. The sequence goes on along the minus strand of NC_142930.1, from coordinate 96,057,922 downwards.
TTCAACTGAATAGACGTCAGTGATTAGTTGAAATTATCAAAATAAGACAATTTTTAACGTGAAATAACTTCGAATACAAATTTTATTATCTGTAGTATACCAGAAAATATACAAGTATACGAAGTTTGAAAGTGTTTCGGTACCAAAAACACTACATAAAAAAATGTTGCCCGTCAAATCACAAAGGTCCGCTGCCTCTATTTTTGCCCCACTTGTTTGATTGCTTGAGTGTATGTTCAGTTTTCTTAGAAATTATCCAATCCAGCAAGTTGACATCTTTATACCTTTGCTTACAACTCGCTACATCCACTCCTTACTTGTCTCTGAACCTCTGCTACTGTGCAACTCTCTTTTACCCCTTTCCTACACTCCACATCATATTCTTATTTCTCATCTGTCTATGGTTTTATTATGCTGCTGCTCCCCCCCCCCCACTTCTTGTGCTATCACTTGTCTCCCCCCCCACTTCTTGTGCTATCACTTGTCTCCCCCCCACTTCTTGTGCTATCACTTGTCTCCCCCCCCACTTCTTGTGCTATCACTTGTCTCCCCCCCCACTTCTTGTGCTATCACTTGTCTCCCCTTCGATCATCCACCCCCCAACCTCCAACTGATATTCATCGTTTACCACATCTCCACCATGTTCACTACATTCATCTATATTCCCCATCGCTAACCATCTGTCACTCTCCTTCACATTATTTGCAAACTTACCCATCCACCTTTCCCAATCCTCTAGTCTCTCTTATATATTCACCTTCTTGCAAACTTGGTACACCCTGATATCTTCTCACCACCAACATTTCTCTATAGTAAAACACCTGTTCCTAACACATTTTAGCCTCTTAACACTTGGTGCAAAGCCACATCCTTCAATACTGCACACTGATTCAGTCAAGAGGTCTTGTTTTGCAAATTAGTGAGTGACCTCATTAGTGCTGGTGCTACAGAAAAAAAGCACCAGTACATTCTGTGAAGTGGTTCACATTAGGAAGGGCATAAAAAAAAGTAAGGATTTATACAAACAAATGAAATTTAAGTAGAAATATATTCACACACACATAATTACTTTCAGATGTTGGGCACTTAGAGCATAAATATTCTTAGATATTTTATACCATTTTATCTTGTAGCTTCAAGATTTCGATGACATGATTGTTTATTTTTAGAATGACATTGTAGGGTAGGTATGAGAAGCCAAATCTAGATGGTTTGAACATAAAACAAGGTAGAACATTTGGGCCAGATATGACAAGTTTAAATGTTAAAGGGTTAAGATGAACTTCAATGATTTGGCTTCTATTTCTTGCTGGTTGAACAACTACATTGAGGCTCCCTCGTTGGCTTGCATTTGCCAGTATATGCAAGTGTGTTAAGTCCATTGGACATGTACATCATACAAATAATACACATTTGCAGGAACTGATGTGGCATTTTGCTTAGATAAGAGTATCCTTCTCTCTATCTATACACCCATCTCAGCTTTCAGTCTTTAATAAATCCAGTGTTAATAATATTTGGAAAGATGGCTGAATCAGTAGAGCAACAAACAATATCGATAGTGATATATATCATATCAAGGCGACGAGCTGGCAGAAACGTTAGCACGCTGGGCGAAATGCTTAGCGGTATTTCGTCTGCTGCTACGTTCTGAGTTCAAATTCTGCCGAGGTCGACTTTGCCTTTCATCTTTTCGGGGTCGATTAAATAAGTACCAGTTATGCACTGGGGTCGATATAATCGACTCAATCCGTTTGTCTGTCTTTGTTTGTCCCCTCTGTGTGTAGCCCCTTGTGGGCAGTAAAGAAATAACAAACAATATCCATAGTGGTATTTGGATACAACCCTTAACTCTTTTGATACCAACTTACCTGTGACCACCCTTGGTTCTATAATGTAAAAACTCTGTTTTAAAGTGATCCAACCTAAAAACTTGCATCGAAATTTCTTATTAATTTATGTTCCAATCACCAGCTTAACATAGTTATTTTACTAAATTCTTCATTATTTTCAAAATTAATTTAAACAAAGGCAAGGTATTTCAATAGAAATATGGTAATGAAAGTTAAAACCTGTCTGATATGGTTTAGTTAGTTTCCCCTTACCTTTCATCTTTCCACAGTCAACAAAATAAGTGCTGGTGTCACTAGAATTGACTATACTCTAGAAGGTGGTATTCCAGTATGGCCAGTGTTCATTGCCTGAGGTTTTTCTCCAGCCATACTTTCTACTTGTTTATTTCCAACTTAGCTCTCATAAAATATTTTAATTATCAATGATTTCCATAATGTAAAATAGTTTACTGATGGAACTGTAAGTTATTTAGGTGAGAACATTTGTTTTAAATAATTGTCCATTAAGAAGCTGCTTCTACATTCTTCACCTTGATAAACAATGAATATTTTTTCTGGTAGTCAAACGTTACTTATAAATATTGTAAAGTTTATTGTCTGTTATGTTTTCCATCTTGGAGCTTCATGGTCATCAATAAAATAGTATAGAGATTAACTTAAGAAACTATTCTTCTTTGGTGCCTGTCTTAAGTCAAGGACCAATGCTTCTTAATCATCAAACATGATTTCTTCAGTCTTGGATTAATTCTAAATACTCTGTATAATTGAAAATAGTTTGTTTCTAATTTCTTACTCACAAAACTGGTTTACCGCTTGCCTGCCTGAGATATCTCTTTGGAATGTGTGACACAGAGTCAATTACTAGACTGTGCAATTTATCTGATCCTCTTCACTGCTCTCAGAATGTTATTTTCGTTATAGTGTGTTGTCTTGGTTACTATATTGCTTAGAATTTTGTCTGAACTACTTGTTCTTGTTGATTTAGGCTATCATCAAGTAACCATGTTATTTATTCTCATGCATATGGGATGTAAAGATTTTCTTTTTTTTTTTCTGTTATTTTGAGATGGAAAACATAAATATGGCATTTATTGAAATAGTATTGTTTAATATGTTTCTTATATAGTCACAGGTTTACAAGAAAGGAGTTAGGAAGTGCCTAGACTGTGACATTTTTTTCAAGAGCATTAGGGATATTAGGGAAACTGATTCATCTAAAATCTAAAATTGCTTCAATCTTTTTCTGAGAAATTACTGCCACAATATTTTGTTGTCCGTGTGTGTGAGTGTGTTAGCTGTATATCATACTTAAAGCATATATACTATTGAAACCTTCTAAACTGCAGTATTTGTCTCAAGAAAGTATCTCTTATAGATGTATAGTGTTAAAAACACATATCAACAGCAGATGAAAATTATTCAGCAACAACAGTGGCATTGCTACTTCTTTGAGCTTCATCAATAGCAGGTATCACTAGCATCATATGCTTAGCAAAAATCAGCTGTTTGCTGATGTAATTAAACAGGAATTGAAAGGTCACTGATTTCACATTTAGCCAGCAAGCTGAATAAGATTCATTATTAGTGATGGAAGCAACATTAACTCAAATTAGCGATCTATGTATCATACTTAAAGCATATATATTGTTGAAACCTTCTAAATTGCAGTATTCATCTCAAGAAACTATCTCTTACAGACATATAGTATTAAAAACACAAATATATCAGTAGCTGACAAAAATCATCCAGCATTGGAGGTGACATTGCTAAATCCAGATTTCAGCTTGTTTGAGCTTCAACATGTGTTATTGTTTAGCCATGGTTGAGCCCTTGGTCAACTCTGATTGAACAAACCTATGATCAAGGGCATTCTATATTTACACACTCTGTTTAAAGTAATTTATACATACATTTACTGTTCAGTCTTAATATGATCATCACTACATCACTAAAAAACAATAAGATCTCAATTCAGTTATTGAGATTACAGGCTCTGAAATTGACATGAGAAATTTTATTAAATGATGTAATTTTCAGTGTTAGAATAATGAACAAACCTCAAGCAAATCTCACCTATAACATCAAATACAGATTCAAAACAAATGTTTTCAAAATAGACATGCATAATTCCAAACAATAACATGTGCTGTCATCATCATCATCATCACCATCATTATCATACAGCCACTTTCCATATTGGTGTTGTGATAAGGTTATGAGTCAGTTCTCACTCAGAGTTTGTGCTCCCTAGATGGGTCAAAGGATCACATGTGCATGTTTCACTTTGGGCTTGATTTCTATAATTGGATGACCTTCCTATCACCAACCACTTTTACAAAGTATATTGATTACATTTTATTGTAGTACTAACACAACAGAGAGTGTCATATCCGCGATAAGATTTAGAAGTCGTATCAACATAATTTCTTTTTTCTTTCCTTCAAAAGCCTGGAACTAGAGTATATTATGCTTTGTGTACTGAGATTTAACCCTTTCGTTACCAACCCGGCTGAAACCGGCTCTGGCTCTGAGTACAAATGTCTTATTTTCAAAAGTTCTGAATAAAAATCTTCCACCAGACCTTAGTCACAATTTATGTTCCTAACACTACCTTAATGATAACTAAGTTATTTTACTAAATTCTTTGGTATATTTAAAGTAATTGAAAGAAACACAGAGCATCTCAAAATAAATACAGTAACGAAAGGGTTAATAAACCAGCTACCATTTGTTGGTATTGATATTGTCTGGTGGTGTTAGTGGCGTGACTGATATATTTTTGATAACTAGAAAAGGCACAATAAAACAAAATGCTTTGCATATTCCTATAGAGTTTTTGCATGGTACATGATTCTTATTGATACATCTGTTTTAGTATGTTTAGATAATACATACATGTTTTTAGTATGTTTAGATAATAGAACAGTCTTTTCTTTGTTTGTCTGCTCCTTGTAGAACCTTGCTATTTATATATGTGCCTTCCAAATCTTCTTATGCAATCCTTTCTGTCAGCTTCCATCTTTCTGTATTTCTGCTAATTCTCCCTTATTCAAGATAGAAAGCTTTGTTTTATTCTACTCTTTGTTGATGTTTCGTAAAAGAAATGCTTTACATGACAGAGTTGCCAATCACACACACCTCAACCTGTAGAACCAAGTTTGTATGTAGCAGACTTTTACTCTACCAGGCCTACTGACAAATAGTAGGTGCCTTTCTTTGAACCTTTAATGGGAACTCCATATTTACAAAGGGAAAAATACAATGGTGTTTATATAGAAAGATCAAGGGTCATGTTAAGTTAGGTAAACAAATATTTCACTTGCTTATCAAAGTATTACATTATAGAAGTATGGCCCACAATTGTAAATTTCAGTAAAAAAAGGGGGTGCATATTTTAGCATAATTAAGGAGGGTGAAGCTGCACTTACAATCATGAAAGTGTGGTTTTAATTCTCAGACCAGTTGTGTGTTGTGTTCTTGAGCAAGGCACATTGTTTCACGTTGCTCCACTCTACTCAGCTGTAAATGGGTAACCCTACAACAGATTAGCCTTCCGATCAGGACATTGTTGGTCTGCTTGCCTAGCCAGTAGGGTAGCATCATTCAAAAGCTAAAATGATGCAAAGTGCATTGTGACCAGCAATGTTTAACATCTGATATTCTGGTCGATGCCGTAATAATTAAGGATATAATGCTTAAGAGAGAGAGAGTTAATAGATAACTGTACAAAGAGTTTGAGGTTTCAAAATGAAGCAATCGAAAAACGTATGCCCTTTGAATATGAGAACATTCATATTACATAATTAAAACCAATCCAAATATCCTAAGTTGTGGTAATTTTCGGTGTTTAAGAAAATATGAGAGTAGCTGCTGATTTCACTGGAAGGGTACCAGCCACTAGCACTACGTTGAATCTGTAACAGAGACTATTAATTCACATTGCCTCAACATAATATTGTAGACATTGTTATATAACTAAAGACTTTCACGAGTTTATCCTACTAATCTGAAATCTTTGCAAGGGTAACATCTGTATTAAACTGGTGTCTTCTTTCGCAAAGTTTGAGGTAATTCTCACTTTTCTTGAAGCATAACAATGCTCTGACACCATTTGGTGATTCAATGAGGGAACCTATATTTGATCACTCAACCTGCTAGAAATAACAGCTCAGTATCCCATAAATAACATATTACCATCTTAAGGAAAGAACGGATGCATTTGATAATGTAGTTCTAAACACATTAATCTTGAAAAACAAATAGGAAATAGTTATTGCTGGAATGTTCTTGATCATAATTCTGATCAACCAGAGCTAATTAATAACAACTATATAATTATGGCAGTGGGTAAAAGAAAAGCAAAAAATACATATTGTAGATAAGTACAGAACTGCAACATATTGTAACATTTCTAGTATAACATATTACTTGGTGATGTCACATACCGTGTGACACTCCACTATTTTGTCTTTTGCTTCAACAATTACTACAGAATTTGTTAAAGAGTGTTGTATTCAAATTTTTGGATACTATTGTGAAACCATGGTACAATGATAACTAGAATCATAATATCATAAACGAAGTGTGCTGAAAAGTTCCTGACTTTAAGGGTATAGCGAAAGGTCTGGTTGGTGGCTCAACCTTCCAAGTTCTTTTACAGGGCTTAGAAAAACTGAAGGACTGCTGCAATAAGTGTGTGAATCTGAGAAGGAAATATGTTGGATAAAATCATAATTAACTGATCTTCCTGTATTTTCTTTTACCCAAAGCAAGGAACCTTTTAGCACCCCCTCGTGTATGTGTATATATGTGTGTGTGTGCAGCACTATTCGTGTGGAATATATGTATATATATGCATACACACACACATATATACTTTCTTATCTAATTTCAGCCTCAACTGAAATCCATCAAAGGCCTAACAAATCTGAACGTAATAAGACTAATGGTCATTCAGAATATCCAAACAATATTGCTGTAGTCAATTCACAGCAGAGTTCTGTAAGTACTAGTCCTGTTGGCTCTCCAGCAAATGACCTCAAAGAAGACAAAATTTTATTAGCTAAAAAACTTCTGCACCCTGTAAGCCCGCAGCTGTCATCTAAATGCATGATAGAAGAACTTGGAGAATCTGATAAGTTGAAAGAACTCGAGATAGAAAGGGCAGACTTTACTTCAACTAAACCTAACTTTGTCAACCCTACTTGTTTGTCTGAGTGGGGCTCGTGCAATGCAGACCTGACGACCAAGAATTCACATGAACGATCAAATGGATTGAGAGAATCTGCCAGTGAGTCTGGTTATTCTGTTAGCAGTCCCATTTCTCCAAGGTCTCCTTCAATTGTAAATGGTTATGATCAGAATGAAAATCAATCAGTGGATTATGGTTACCAACATCTAGAAGATAAATTACAATTTCAGGTAAGCTGTTTTCAGAGCTTCAATGTTACTTTGAGAAAATTTTATCATTTGACATTGTAGACATGTTATTTCTGACATCAGTTTTCTAAATGTTCAATGAGTATAAAAATTTTACTTCTTGCATTAGTTGTTGAAAACTTGTTTTAATAATTTTTGAGTGTAAGGTAGTGAGCTTGCAGAATCGTTAGCGTGCCAGGTAAAATGCTTAGCAACATTTCGTCCATCTTTCATCATCATCATCATTTAACGTCTGCTTTCCATGCTAGCATGGGTTGGACGATTTGACTGAGGACGGGTGAACCAGATGGCTGCACCAGGCTCCAATCTGATCTGGCAGAGTTTCTACAACTGGATGCCCTTCCTAACGCCAACCGCTCCGAGAGTGTAGTGGGTGCTTTTATGTGCCACTGGCACAAGGGCCAGTCAAGCGGTACTGGCAACGGCCACGCTCAAAATGGTGTATTTTATGTGCCACCTGCACAGGAGCCAGTCCAGCGGCACTGGCAACGATTTCGCTCGAATGTCTTTACACGTGCCACCGGCACAAGTGCCAGGAGGGCGACGCTGGGCACAGGTGCCATCACGATTTCGCTTTCCCCAACAGGTCTTCACAAGCCGATTTTCATGGCCAATGAAGGAGACGTCTTTGGCATGGGTGCCAGTTGTCGAATTTAGTTCGATTTCGATTTCACTTGCCTCAACAGGTCTTCGCAAGCGGAGTTTAGTGTCCAATGAAGGAAGATATGCATAAGTGGGCTGGCTACACCCCTGGCAGAGGCTTTGGATTTAGGTCTCACTTGGCTTGCCGGGTCTTCTCACGCACAGCATATTTCCAAAGGTCTTGGTCAAAAGTCATCGCCTTGGTGAGGCCCAATGTTCGAAGGTCATGCCTCACCACCTCATCCCAGGTCTTCCTGGGCCTACCTCTTCCACAGGTTCCCTCAACTGCTAGGGTGCTTTATGTTCTGAATTTGAATTCCACTGGGGTCAACTTCGCCTTTCATCCTTTTGGAGCTTGATAAAAGGAATACCAGTTGAACATTGGGATTGATATAATCAACTTAGCCCCTCCCACAAAATTACTGGCCTTGTGCCAAAATTTGAGACCTATAATTTCTGTGTGTTATGTAATTATTTTTAACACTGTCATAAATCCATAAAATTTAGAGGCAGTTTCAGTCATTTAAAATGATTCCAATATTTGACTGGTACTTATTTTATTGACATGTAAATGATGAAAGATAAAATCAGATTCAGCAGAATTGGAACCTAGAAGCTAAAGTTATGCAACTAAATACTGTTTCTGTCACTCATCACCCTTGCTTTTACCATTCATGTATGATATGGCAGTGTTTCTTTCTTACAGAACAATACTCCTTAAAATCATTTTGTCTTACCCATCTGATCTAAAGACAGACTGAAAATAGCTGTAACATGTTACATCACTTGGTCCACAATCTGTTTTAAGTTGCCAACCACCTTAAATAAATTGCAGTTATTGCCATATAAGAATAGCAAAATGGATACTTTCTTACCTATCATTTTGTATTCTCATAACCATTTTATGAGGGAGAGTTTGTTTTGTTACTGGACCTATGTATTTGATAAAATAATTTCATGCTATAAAGTAATTCAATCATCTTTTCTTTTACTTTTTTTTTACCATTTTCAATGTTTTAACAGCAATTTTCCCATACTAGTATGGTTTGGGATGGGTCTGCATATAGTGTAGTATCACTTGTTTAAATTTTTTTCCATATCTTCTGTGGGGCCTAGCATCTTTATGATCTCATCAGTTCTTCCCGTGTCTTACTTGATGTTTAAAGAATACCCTCCACCAACATTAATTTGTATCATATATATTAACACTACAGGCATTTCTCCAGTTCACATCAGCTGATGACATTAATGTCCAGTTCTGTCAGTTCATTCTTGTTCTACCTATCAACCATTTGTTGTTAAAGTGACTGAAGAGAAAGGAATAACAGGTTTTGCTAAAATAGCACAACAAAACCCCATGGAATCCAGGGTCTTAAATATAAAAACATTATAGTCAGCACTGGTGATGATGCCATGTAAAAAGCACCCAATACTTTCTATAAAATAGTTGACATTTGGAAGGGTATCCAGCTATAGAAACCAAGCCAAAAGAGATTATGGAACCTGGTGCTACCCCTGGTCTTGCCTTGAAAAGCAGACATTAAATGATGACGACGATGATTTGTTTTTTTGCATGAAGAAATCAGTAAATTCTCAATAATGTGGCGCACCTGAGCACTGAATACAATAAGCTTTTCATCCTTTCGCGGTTGATAGAATAAGTACCAACTGAGCACTGGGATTAATATAATCAACTCACTCCCTCTCCCAAAATTGCTGGCATTGTACCAAAATTTGAAACCACTATTATCATTGTTATTAAGGTAGTGCACTTGTCATTAGAATGTCGTAAAAAAAACTTTGTTATTTGTGCCAGTTCTTTAATTCTGACTTCAAACTCTGTTGAGGTTAATTTGGTTTTCATCCTTTCAGGATCAATAAAATAAAGTACTATTCACATGCAAAGGTTGATATAATCAACTTACTCTCTAAAATTGCTGGCCTTGTGCCAAAATTAGAACGGATTGTTATTGTTATTATTATTCAGTCAATGAACTGACAGAATCTTTAAGCATGCTGGGCAAAATGTTTGGCAGTATTTCTTCTGGATTTATGTTATAAGTTCAAATACTACTATATCAGCAACCAGCTTGTGCTCATTTGCAGCTGAGTGAAACAAGCCACATGAAATGAAATGTTTTACTCATAGACACAAGTCCAGGAAGTGAACCCATGATCTTACAATTATGAATTGAACATCCTAACCATTAGGCCATATACCTTCACAACTGTTAACTGTAAATACAAACAGCTCTAACTGCAACCAAGACATGTAATAACTGACAACTGTTTTGATAGATTGCTGCACTGAGTTCAGATCAGCCCATGAGTAAAACTAGAATAGCTTAGGCTGATGAAAGAAACTCTGCATGATCACTTAATCTGGTTGAAGTAACAGTCACATTTCCACATCCTGCTATCTTTAAAAAATAAATAGTAGATAATGTAATCCAAGATCGACTATTCCTAGAAAGAAAATAGGATTGTTAGGTTAGCACCTATGACAATTTTAAAGGCTTTTGAGATTGGTGGAGGAATGTAGATGTTACCCTCACAATGGGGACCTGATTTGAATCCTTGTGCCCAAGAACCAGATAGTTTAACATTAGCTGTTAAACCACCTGGTCCTTGAGTACAGGGATTCAAGCAAGGTTTCTGATTAAGTTTACCACCTAGGATAATCAAGGTACCATAGATTTACATGACAGTAGCTTACTTTGGGCTAAGATCAATAACCATTTCATATGCTGAGGAAGAAAGGAGAGAAAGAGTGGTTAAAATCTTTCAACTATTTGATTTTATGGAAACTGGGATAAGCTCAACACATCATGATAATATATTAGTAGTGGTTCAAAACAGGATTTTTTTTTCAAATAATCATTTACATATTTACTATTAAATATAGGATAGTCTATCATTATTATCATCTTCATTTAACATCCATTTTCTATGCTAGCATGGGTTGGATGGTTTAACAGGAGATGGCAAGATGGAGAGCTACACCAGGCTCCAATTGTCTGTTTTGACATGGTTTCTAGTCGGTTATCCTTCCTAACACCAACCACTTTACAGAGTGTACTGGGTGCTTTATACATGGCACCAGCATAAAAAAAAAAAGAGTTTCTGATATTCAGACCTATTTCCATTCATCTTAACTTCAATTTTCCTTATTTTTTACAATCAAATGGAGTGAATTAAACTTGTAACAAGCTATTTCCTCAACTGTTTTACATGAAAATGTTTTTAAAATAACTGATTTTTTTCTTCAATATTTTACAGAATAACCAAATTGCTGAACTGGAGAAGAAAATCGAGGAACTAAAGAGGTTAAATATTTATTTTCTATTTAATTTATATAATCTTACTCTTGTGATAAATTTATTTAGTTAAATTTATACTTGTTTCTCTTTAACATTTAAATGATTGTCAAATGTAATGTTTATTTATTTACATTACTTTGAATTAATCATACATTATCTCGTAGTTTTGAGATTTTCATAATGTGATTGTTTATTTTTAACATGGCATTGTAGGGTTCGTGTGAGAGGCCAAATCTAGCCAGTTTGAACATAAAACAGGTAGAATATTTCGATCTGATATGTCTGGTTTAGCCCTTTAGTATTAAGATTACTCAGTTAAATGTAATGCTTAATTACATTGTTTATTTTTAGAATACCATTTTAGGGTAGGTATGTGAGATAGGATCTGAAACAGAATGCTTGCAGCTGGGTATAGTCAGTTTCAATAGTTAAATGCTAAAGGGTTAAGCCAGTTTTGTGCGTCAAACTTATCACTACATATTTTAAAATTTTGGTTCTAATTTCTCTCTGAATGAACATACATCATTATTTAACATCACTTTTCATGCTAGCATCTGAAATTAATGTATACTTTAAGTAAGCAGTATTCATGAAAGAGAGTGTTAGCTGCAGTATTTATCAGTAAGCCCATCACTTAAAAAAAAATTTTAAATACATAATATATAACAGAAAACAGAACTGTATTTTTGTAATTGATAGGTATAGTTGAGTATGTGTGTAACAGAGTGTTTCAATGAATATAAACTTCCAAATTCAGTGTGTTTTGTAATGCATAATGATACTGTTATATATATATATATATATATATATATATTACCAAGGAACCCTACTTCCATTCTGAGTAACTATATGTTACTGTAAATACACTTATATTAAATATTTGTTAACTTGTATAACTCCACCTAGGTCCTAAGTGAACATGTCTGTTTTTAAAGGCTATCCAACTTTGATATCCTGTATTTCTTTTCAAGAATCGTGTATCTGGAGTCACATTAATGTGCCTTTGCATGTATCTGTGTGATTAAAATGATAGGGAAATTTAGCCGCTGTTTCTAGCAAGTTGAATGACCATGTATCTTCTTTGTTGGCTAGGAAGCTCTGTTATCGCATCAAACAAAAGGCCATAATTACCTATATGTATGTAAAAAGCCATCAAGTAACCTCAACGTTTTAATATAGTGTAGATACTAATGTCTTACAAAATGACTCAAAAGTCCCTCTTAGCATTAATATAAACAAGTTAACAAACTAAGTCAATTGAGGTCATTTGAACTTCTTTTGTATGTATTCTGCTCTCTGTTCCACCCTCATACTTTCCACCTTCTCACTATACCCTTTACCCACCTCCATACTGCATTCATTAACCCCAACCAATTAAACTGTATTACTGTTTTATTGTGCTAGTTTTGGGACAATGAATACTCTCTCACATTTTGATGATGGTATTTCTCTAAAATATTTTTTTTTTAAATACATAAATGTGTCACTTTCTAACCACATGAATTTGATTCAATCCAACTGCATGGTATCTTAAGCAAGTGCCTTCTACTATAGCCCCTGACTGATCAAAGCTTTGTAAATAAATTTGGTAGAAAGAAGTTCATAGTATGTATGTATATTATGTAATGTAGCACAGCACAACATAATGTAATGTGATGTGTGTTTGTGTCTCTGTCTTTACATCATGTGATAGTTGTAAGAGAGTATTGCTATCATTGATTTTTCAGTCTTCTGTAAAAATGTTTGGCTGAGGGAAAAATAACATCTTGCTTGGAAACAAGTATGGATTGGTGGCAGGAAGAGCATTTGGCCAAAGAAAATCTGCTTCTATGATTTCCATCTGATCCATACAAGCATGGAAAAGTAGATGTTAAACTTTGTTGTTGTTGGCACTCCGTCGCTTACGACGTCGAGGGTTCCAGTTAATCTGATCAACTGCACGGCCTGCTCGTGAAATTAACGTGCAAGTGGCTGAGCACTCCACAGACACATGTACCCTTAATGTAGTTCTCGGGGATATTCAGCGTGACACAGCTGACCCTTTGAATTACAGGCACAACAGAAAGTAAGAGTGAGAGAAAGTTGTGGTGGAAGAGTACACCAGGGTTCCCCACCATCCCCTGCCAGAGCCTCGTGGAGATTTAGGTGTTTTCGCTCAATAAACACTCACAACACCCGGTCTGGGAATCGAAACCGCGATCCTATGACCCCGAGTCCGCTGCCCTAACCACTGGGCCATTGCGCCTCCACTGATGTTAAACTTACATACATATATATATATATATATAATTTACAAGATTCAATATGTTCTAAACATTCAAAAGGAACAGTAACTGCTTCAGTGTCACTGGTCAAGAAAAGCCTGCAAAGATCATGAACTCTTCTCCTATCTTCAAACGCAGCTTGTTATATATATATATATATACATACACACACACACAAATATATATAAATACACAACAAAATAACAAAAAGTGTATTAAAAATATGACAAAACCATAAAAATAAAAGTTTTATAGCTCATGTAAATGCTAGAAAGACTTCTAAATCATCCTGTACATTTTCTCATTGTCTGTGTTATTTTAGTTACTGTAATTCGTCAGATCTTCTTTAGATGCAAATTCTCAGATACTTTGGTGAAAAACAAGCTGCTATGTAAATAATTTAAATATTAATTTCATTTAACAATCACAAATTTTCCAGCCTTCTTTCCTGAAAGGAAGACAAATGTTTATACGTTTCAGCTTCATTACACAGCTTCACTCAAATTTATTTTTCTTTGTTCTTAATGTATTTATCTGAAACTATTTCAGAGAAATTGATAAAAGCAGTTGTATCTTTCCTACAAAATACCAACCACTCAAGGCACCAGGTAACTTTTCTAATTTTATTTCTTCTATGTTTCTCCCAATATTACTAACTTAACAATTATATTTGCCATTCAGTAAATTGAATTTGTGGCTGAATTGTAGCATTCATGCCTCTCACAATGGTATTAACTAATCTAGTGAAAAGACTCCAACATCACATTTCTTTTCCCAAGAAGATTATTATTATCATTTGTGTTAGTTTACAGAATTCATCATCATCACCATCATTTAACATCCATTTACCAAGCTGGTATAGGTAGGATGGCTTGACAGAACTGGCAAGCTGCAAGGTTGCGTTGAGTGAGCTCCAATGAAATATGAACGAATATATCAAAGCAATGGTATGCATTGGGATTTCTGATACAGCCTTGTTATACAATCTACCCACAACCATCCAGTTGATTTTTTTAATCTTGGAATGTGACAGTTAAGTGAATTGCCAGGAGACTAATCTATTTGCAGAAGAACTCTTTTTTTTTTCTTTTACTTGTTTCAGTCATTTGACTGCGGCCATGCTGGAGCACCGCCTTTAGTCGAGCAAATCGACCCCGGCACTTATTCTTTGTAAGCCTAGTACTTATTCTATCGGTCTCTTTTGCCGAACTGCGCTAAGTGACGGGGGACATAAACACACCAGCATCGGTTGTCAAGCAATGCTAGGGGGACAAACACAGACACACATACACATATATATACATATATACGATGGGCTTCTTTCAGTTTCCGTCTACCAAATCCACTCACAAGGCTTTGGTCGGCCCGAGGCTATAGTAGAAGACACTTGCCCAAGATGCCATGCAGTGGGACTAAACCCGGAACCATGTGGTTGGTAAGCAAGCTACTTACCACACAGCCACTACTGCACCTATTCATTCATATTTTATAATTTCATTAGTACAGTACAAGGACCTATTTCCCTTCCCTACCCCAAAACATCACGTCTTGGTGATTCTCCTCAGAATTAAAATAACAATTAATTTTTAAAGTTTACACAGTAGCAACTGTATATGCTAAGATCCCTGTCACACTTTCAAACTTAGAAATGGATTTAAAGAGCTGAACATCTTTAATCAACTTTGTGTTTTCTAACGACAATCAAAAAGCTCAAGCTAGTTATCAGAATCTCCTGGAATAGACTTAATTTTCTATGGTCAGCACATCATCATTGATGATGATGATATACTGTCCATTGAAAATTATATATGTAGATTACTGTTTAGTTGGATTGTCTAACAATTTCAAAATTATTGGCAACAAATAGTAAAGTGCCTACTTTCTTTATAATATGAGATTCTAACATAGGTACAATGCTACAAATTTGGAGGGGAGGGAAAAGTACTCCAGTACTTAATTCATTTTATCAACCCTGAAAAGATGAAAAGTCAGAATTTGAGCTCACAATGTAAAAGACACAGCATTATTTATAGTAATATTTAATGAATAAATCATTTAATATAATGAATAAATGTGTCTTATTGTTTATCTAACTTATTTCAGTCATTGAACTGCAGCTATCCTGGGGCCTTGAAGGGTTTTAGTCAATCAAATGAATCCCAATACTCTTTTTTTTTTTTTGTAAGCCTGGTACTTATTTTATCAGTCTTTTTTGCTGAACCACTAAGTTACATGAACATAAACAAAAAGACAGAAATATATATATATATATATATATATATATATATATATATATGTATATAAATATTTTTGATTATTCTTTTTAAAGCCAAAACAATGCCAGTTATAAAAATAATGTCAATGGTTTTACCAAGTATTTCAGTATTTCAGGGTTAAGACCCCTTCTTCAGGAAATCTTTGGAGAAAAGGTGTTGTTAGATGGTTTCTCTCTCTTTCACTGCATGAAATGTGTTAATACAAACTTACTGTAATACTACTTAATGGTAGGAAGGAAAACAAAAACAAACAATATCAATTCAGTAACTACTTTATATTTTTCAGAAATCATCAATGTAATCCATGTTATCCCATCAGGGATATCAATTAAAAAGACCTTTCTTTTGGATCATGGCCGGTTACATATGGAATCTGTGAAACAGTCTTTTGGTTTGAATACCATTGAGCTTTACATTGGTGAGAAATCTTTCCTCATCATATTTTGAGAATACAATAAAGTAATAACATTAATTTAATCTATTGTAATTGTAATGTGGATATTGATTAACTTTTTTCCTATTTAACTCAGTTCATTGTAATTGTATTTTTACAAGTATAACAAAGATCTCCTGGGTTTTTAACTTGCATTTATTTTATCATTAACATCATGATCCCTGTACTATAAGCATGTGGCTCAAGTGTGTATCAAGGTTATGTTGGTTCAGTACTAAAACACTTATCTACTATTTCCCTTAGATGGGTTAATCACTACCACATTGAGCTAGAAATTTGTTACAAGTAGTATTCTATGAGAGACAGGTTGTTGTAGGGAAAGGAAAAGAAAGAGCCCTAAAGATTCTGGCAAATGTGTAGATTTGTCTGCACTACCCAACCCATAATCTGCATAGCAAAAGTGATCTAATTGGTGTAAATGTATTGTTAAAGCTCACTCTCATTAACACACATTATATCACCAGTTTTCTTTTCTTTTTTTCAGATGGTGTTCCTGTTATTGTCAGTGCTAACATTGATGGCTATATTCCACTGAAATTCGACCCCAATTCTACACTGTTCATTAGTGGTATCACATCTCCAGCTCAGGAGGATAGTGTATCAATATCATCATTAGCATCATCTGCTGTCTTACCTCAGAGCCCAATTAATGAGAGTAAACCTATTACAGACTTAACAGTTACTGGGGCTCTGACTTCCATCAAAGGGAAAGCCACATCATGTTAGCATTTCCAGTGAAAATCTCTCTTTTCCTGTATGTCTTCATCTTGTAATGACTTTGGGGGAGGCAGCCAGTTTGTACTATTCGGTAAAGAACTTGCTGTGTTATTATTTGTTAGCTACAACTGCACAACCTTACAACTAACTGCACAACCTTACAACTAACTGCACAGTTTGCTTAAAATACATTAACATCTATATAATTTCCCCTTCTCAAATACATTGTTATTATATATATATGAGAATGTGTATGTATATTTGAACAAATTGATGTATTATGTATTGTTATGGATTTTTTTTTTTGTTAATAATGAAAGCACAAAAAAAGAAAAAGCTGTAATAAATAAATAACATAAAAACAAGCTGTTTTTGTTCCTATTAAATGCCATGTATTACTGCTTATACCATGAGATATGACATCAACATTGTTTAAACATCCACTTTTCTATGTTTGCATAAGTCAAATAAAACTTGTTGAAACAGATTTTCTATAGATGGATGCTCTTCTTGTCACCAATCCCCACCTGTTTCCAACAAAAGTATTATCCCTTGTTCTTCAGACAATGAACAACTCAATGGCTAAACATGTTTTAATAGAAGATTGCAAACAAACAATATCAATTGAGTGAATAAATGTTGAAGCAAAGAAAAGACACACACATGCATACCATATATGTCCCATCATGCCTGACTACAAATCTTTCCAACTCACTCTCCACAACCGCCTAAAACTATACCTCTGCACACTTCCCTCTCAATACTTTCAACCTACTATCAAACTCTCATTACTTATATTCAAGAAAACTCTTACATGGGAGAATTTACGAAAAAAACAACAGACAAAGACAGGTGGTGTAAACAACAAATGGATGTATTAGTTTAACACTCGGGAATAGAGAATGTCTTTGACGTTTCGAGCTACGCTCTTCAACTGAAAGGAACACAAAGAAACAAGGAATATGTATGTTTACACACACACACACATGATGAAAGAAAATAGGGATTAAATAAGCCATGGTGAATACCTCTTTAAGCATTCTCTGGAAATAGAACTTGTTCAGTTATAACAATCCATGTATCATTATTCTTTTCTTGTGACAGGTACAATTTGTAAATCCATGGTTGAACACCAATTAAATTGGGTGTATTAAGCAAAGGATCCAGATGCATTATCATCAATTTATTTAGCTTACACATGTTTCAAACAGCATGGCACAACAGAAGTTATGCACTTTGCAGTATGCACATTTAATTAATCCTTCTGTTGGTTGACTAAATTGCGAGAGATACAGAGCATGTAGCTGCCATGCCATTCTTTTCAATGCTTCTGCTAAATTTTGTATACATTGGGATAATGTAGAAAGGGTAATAAATTCCAGACTGCTGTCTCCATTTCATTGTCCATGTCCATATCATGGGCAAGGGGCAGTCTCTTTTTCTTCATTTAATGACAGTTACTACTTGTATGTATCTTGTTAGACTTGTAAGTTAATCTGGGATGTCATTAAGTGCAACTTAATTCACAGCAGAAGACAATGAATTTAATAGAACTATAAAAGAAAATCAGTATCTAATAAAAATATGCTTTTCACTGTTGAAGGAATTTATATTAGGTAAAAATTAATAAAAAAGGAATAAATTATACACTCACATACATGCATACACACTCTTACTTGTCATGATACAAACTTACATCAAATTTGTAAAATTTTTTAAGAAAAGAATATCAAAACTTTAATTAAAGTGTAAGACAATGTTTGGAAACAGGAAACATTAAAATATGATATAGTGTCTCAACTATTAATTTTAATATCTGTCAGTTTGTGGATGATTTAGTACATTATTATATATGTTAATCCCTATAATGAAGTATATGCTAATCATCTGCAAACTGACATATTAGAATTAATTGCTTTGTCAATGTATTATATTTTAATGTTTCCTCTTTCCCATTCTGTTTTAACCTTTGATTAAATTTTTAATATTTCTTGCTTTAGAATTATAGAAATTCATGATTAGTAAGAGTGTGTATGTATATATATAGATAGAGAGAGAGATGTGTTGGTGTGTGTATGCATTTATACAGTATGTGTGTGTATGTATGACATTTCATTTTTATGTTATGTAATTCTACTTAATATAGATTACTCCAACAACCAAATGCATATTTTTCTTAGTAGATACTGATTTTCTTTTATAGTTCTAGCAAATTCTTTTTGTCATTAAGATGCACTTAAGAGAGACTAAATTACAATTTTTTCTCGACAAGATATATCTATTAGTTGCCATTAAATTAAGAGAAAGATACCACCTTTTGCCTGTGACATGGACACTGAATAATAAAATGGAGACAGTGGTCTGGAATTTATTGCTTGTAAACTCCTTCTACATTATCTCAATGTATACAAAATTTAGCAGAAGCATTCTTTGTAAAGAATAGTCGATCAAATGAAAGGTTGATTAAATGCGCAATGCCAGCATTGTGCCATGCTACTTGAAATGTGTAGGCTAAATAAATTGTTGATACTGCATCTTGATTTGTTATGGTAGTATAGTAATAACAGGTGAGAAAATGCTTTAAATGTTGTCAGTATAATGGTACAAAATGAAGAAAGATTGGTCAATGCTTAAAAGATTATTCTTTAAATACAGATGTATGGTATATGATATATTTCCAAATAGAAGTTTGTAAATCATTTCCAATACAAGACCTATAACAATACCAAAAGAAAAAAAGATTATCTATGTAAAAGGTTGTTTTTTTCCCTTTTTTTAAGGCAGATTTAACAGGTACTTCTACCCTCATAGATATTCCTTCATTCATGTATATGCTCACTTGTTAATGTTAATATCATAATAGCAAATGTATGTGCCATATGTGTTTGTGTGTTAGTATGTATGCAAGTATACATGTTTGTGTGTGAAAACATTACAATCTCAACAACTGTTCTTTAGAAACAATTGTATTATAAGCTTGTTTGTCTTTTTTTTTTTTAACTGAAACTAATTTATTTGAAAATTTCTTGTCAAAAGCAATCTATAGGCACAAAAAATTATACAATGTTTAATTAAGAAGCGAGATTAATTTTTTAAAATCGTTGCCCTCCCTATATTTCCCTTTAAATTAAAATTATTACATTTGTAAAGAGGGAAAAAACGTAAATCAATCTAGAATCACTATGTTACAATGAATGATTTCAATATAAAATTACACTTTATTCACTTGAGTCACCTGAAGCAGAGCCACCAGACACCAATAATAACTGATTGTCAATTAAGGATCTGTTATAAATCCATATTCTTGTTAATTTCAAAATAAAGATACTCCATAAAATTACTTAACCCTTTAGCAGTCAGATTTCTCTGTCAAATGAAATACTAATTTATTCACATTGTTTTGAATTAATAATCATGCAGTACTTCTACCCTCACACTCTTTTACTTGTTTCAGTCATTTGACTGTGGCCATGCTGGAGCACCGCCTTTAGTCGAGCAAATCGACCTCAGGACTTATTCTTTAGAAGCCTAGTACTTACTCTATCGGTCTCTTTTGCCGAACCGCTAAGTGACGGGGACGTAAACACACCAGCATCGGTTGCCAAGCAATGTTGGGGGAACAGACACACGAACATATACACACACACATATATATATATGACGGGCTTCTTTCAGTTTCCGTCTACCAAATCCACTCACAAGGCTTTGGTTGGCCCGAGGCTATAGTTGAAGACACTTGCCCAAGGTGCCATGCAGTGGGACTGAACCCGGAACCATGTAGTTGGTAAGCAAACTACTTACCACACAGCCACTCCTGCGCCTATAGATATTCCTTCATTCATGTACATGCTCATTTGTTAATGTTGATGCCATAATAGCGAATGTATGTGCCATACATGTTTGTATGTTAGTATGTATACATGTTTGTGTCTGAGATTTCAATGATGTGATTGCTCTTTTTTAGAATAATATTGTAGGTTAAATGTTAGAGACTGGATCTGGTCAGTTTGAAGATAAAAAAAAAGGTAGATTATTTTGGCCAGATATAGCTGGTTTAAATGCTAAAAGGTTAACAGAAAAATAGTGTGTTGGGAATGGTTAAGCTGAAGGGAATTATTCAATCAGCTAAAAATTTGTTACCAACCATTCAAGTCATTGTGTGAGAAAGAGATGCTTTTAGTTTTTAAACAGTGCTCTGCCATTACAAAACTACCCTCTCCATGTACTCTAATGTCAGACAAGTTTCTTTACTCCCCTCTGTGTACATTCATTTCTCAGACGGTGCAGTTGTTTGAGTTGTCTGCAT
Organism: Octopus bimaculoides; assembly: GCF_046866305.1. NCBI lineage: Eukaryota > Metazoa > Mollusca > Cephalopoda > Octopoda > Octopodidae > Octopus > Octopus bimaculoides. The sequence goes on along the minus strand of NC_142930.1, from coordinate 96,036,651 downwards.
TAACCCTTTCACATTCAGATCACTCTGTCAAATGTAATGCTTATAGATTCCCATTGTTTATTTTAGAGTAGGTGTGAGAGGCAAAACCTGGCTGGCTTGGACATAAAAACAAATACAGTATTTGGGATGGATATGGCCTTTTTAAATGCTAAAGGGTTAATGTAAATAGGGAAGAAATCATAGAGAAAAGTAATTTTTGAGTAGAAAGATTTGAGAAAACTTTAGTTCAAGGTTTAGCGGTGAGATATTGATTAGCCCCAGATTAGTCTTACTTTAACAGATCCTATGATCAAAGATGCTCCAGCCACGTTCATGTTCTGTCTTTTGTTTAGATATAGTGTATCTAGAGTGGAGGCGCAATGGCCCAGTGGTTAGGGCAGCGGACTCACGGTCATAGGATCGCGGTTTCGATTCCCAGACCGGGCGTTGTGAGTGTTTATTGAGCGAAAACACCTAAATCTCCACGAGGCTCTGGCAGGGGATGGTGGGGAGCCCTGGTGTACTCTTCCACCACAACTTTCTCTCACAGAGGTGGTAAATAATTGTGTATCTGGTTCATAGTTTCTGAATACATACATACACACACATGCACGCACACTCACACACACACATACATGCTAAAGAGATTATAATGTAAATTGAAAATTATTTTGCCTCTTGATAATGGCCATTTTAGGTGTTGTAAGCAACAATGAGTAACAATGTTAAACATCTGCAATTTGTTTGAAATGGTTAATAAAATGGAATATTACAGAACACAATTGAAAAATATTCATTTTATTTTGACAAAATACGATTACACCCACACACATTCATGCATACACACACACAGCTGACACCCAGTTATACAACATATACATAGACAAGAACACACACACACATGAACTTACATACATATATAAATATGTGTGTGTGTGTGTACACACATTTTATACACACACACACACACACACATGCATGCATGCAAGGAGCAGACAGTCACTATATATAAACTCATCTTCACAGGCCTATCTTGAAAATGGCTATAAACCTGTGTGGTAAAAAAAAAATGAGAATTTAAATAGCAACAAAAATAAATGGTAACCAGTATCTCTCTTTCCACAGACACATTTGATTAAATCTTTCAACACACACACACATATTCTGTAGAATAGGGTGACAGAGACAGCAAGAAAAAGTAAAGAGAAATAATACATATACAGATACATGTATATTTCTATTAAATTTGTCTACTGTTAAAAAACTTTCTATATGTTTGCATCTTTATTCATATGCGTAGCTACATACATTTATTTATAATCACAACACATGTACATTGTGCATACACATACAATTGCACATGTTCATACACATGCATACATTTATACACACATCAGGTATAAATGTGTATCGATAACATATATATATTTTTAAATCAGTAATTGATGTGTGGGTGTTTATGCATTTTTGAAGTGAGGAAGTATTTCAAAAGTTTTTTGACTTGTGTCTTGCCACCATTATAGGTTGTGATAGCTTATTATTATTTTTGGTGCTGAATTTAGTCAGAGCCTATTATTACTATGACTGATATATTTCAATGAGCTTCCATGATTCAGGTGTAGTCAAGCGGTTACTACTCTCCTATCAGAGTAACGCTTCAATGAAGATGAAAATGCCAGAGTGGAGGAGCAAGATGGTGATGACGAACAAAAATAAAAAGACAAATAAATAAAGCTAAAATATGAATTATGGAAAATATTAAAAGGAAATTAGAAAACTTTAATATTTTCATAATGATTTTTAATAGTGAGTATAAATGACTGAAACAAGTGTTTAGTGGACAATCAATTTAGTGGTTGCTAGTTCATATTCTATCAACAGTAGCTTTTTTATGCTGTGAAAGTCAGCTTTAGTTGAGAAAACCTACAGTATATAGGTAGTTAATTCAATGTATAGGTAAAACCCATAGATCCTACCTAGTTGAGAGCTACACTGTGCATTTGCCCTGCAGAAGATAATTATATGTAGTGCAGTGCTGCAGTTTGGTGGATGAATTTTCTTCTTAGTCCAGTGTGTTTCTATATGTCTCTTATTATAGTTATTGTTTAAGATCTAGGTAAACTCTGATCAAATAGATCTATGAGGAAAGTGTTTCAACTATAACCAACCATCTTATTTTTTTTGAGACAATGTATCTAAGGCTACATTATCCAGTGTTCTTATTTTTTAAGACAGTAAAGGTGTGATTCAAATGAGAATTGGATGCTATTTCTCACCAGTCAAGCTACCATGTAAAGTCTCTCTTATTAGCTCAATTTTATATCTGTAGAATCTGGTGGCAATCAAAATGGATTCATTCTAAAGACAACTGTTGTTTCTCTGCACTTATCATTGGAGCATCAAACAATTTTGTGTACATTACTCAAAATATCTCATTCTCCAATAGATTATTCATTGACCTAAGAATAAAGGATAACTAATCACTATTTACGGTAACAGCACAGATAAATTGATGAGCGTTTCATTAGCCTGCACAGATGAGTTCAATTCTTTGAGTGAGTGCTGCTGTAAGATAACTTAGGTATCACTGGTCTCTTCTACAACAGAACCAACCACTCATTGAAGGATATCAAGGAAATCTATTCAATTATTTGACAAAAGACAGGTCAAGAAAGGATCAAATTTTCTTTGCTATAAATAATAATGGTTTGAAATTTTGGCACAGGGCCAGTAGCTTATTAGGGGAGGGGGAAGTCAATTACATTAACCTCAGTACTTGACTGATATTTGTTATCAACCCTGAAGTGATGAAAGGCAAAACCAACCTCAGAACATATAGACAAAATGCTTAGCATATCAATGATTGTGCCAGCCTGCTACCTTTTTAATAAAAATAATAATAATCCCTTTCTACTATAGACACAAGGCCAGAAATTTGGGGGGAGGGGGTAAATTAATTACACCAACCCCAATGTTCAACTGACCTCAAAAAGATGAAAGGCAAAGTCCACCTCAGTGGCATTTGAACCAAGAATGTAGAGACAGATGAAATGCTGCCAAGTATTTTGTCCAGCATACTAACCATCCTGCCAGCTTGCAGTCTTAAATAATCCTTAAATAATTACTTTGCCTTTCATCTTTTTGAGGTCGATGAAAGTCCCAGTTACACACTGGGGTTGATATCATCAACTAATCCCCTCCCTGCAATTTTCAAGCCTTACACCTTTGGTGGGAGGGGACTGGTTGATTACATTAACCCCAGTGTGTAACCGGTACTTGCATCAACCCAAAAGAGATGAAAGGTAAAGTGGACCTCAGTGGAATTTAAAGTCAGAACAGATGAAACACTGCTAAGCATTTTGTCTGGCATGTGAAGAATTCTGCCAGCTTGTGGCCTTTCACTACCTTAAATAATAGTAATAATACCTAAATACCAAATCTAATAATTTGTAAAAAGCGACCCTGTGAGACCCTTGATAATAGAATTAACAGGAGCAAGTAAGATCAAGAGCTCTGAGAAGTAAAATATAACAATATTATTATTAATAAAAATAATTATAATAATAATAATCCTTTTTTACTTAAGGCACAAGGCCTGATATTTGGGGGGAGGGGAGTAGTTGATTATATTGACCCCAGTATTTCACTGATACCTAATTTATCGACCCTGAAAGGATGAAAGACAAAGTCAATCCCGGTGGAATTTGAACTCAGAACATAGTGACAGGTAAAATACCACTAAGCATTTCATCCAGCATGTTAATTATAATAATAATAATGTTTCTAATTTAGGCACAAGGCCAGCAGTTTTGGGAAGAGAAGTTAGTTGATACTATTGACACATTAATTGACCAGTACTTTATTTTATAGACCCCCAAAAGGATGAAAAACAAAGTTGACCCTGGGAAGATTTGAACCCAGAATGTAAGGAATCAAAAGAAATATCACAAGGCATTTTGTCTGATGCAAGGCTATAAAGTTATGTGTGGAAAGAAGTAAATGGATCAATTTAGGAGACTAAAAGATTATGTTATCTTCAGTAGGATAGGAACTTAAAATCTTAATGTATGAAACTGCACACTGTGTGTCATTCAAATCATCATCATCATCGTTTAACGTCTGCTTTCCATGCTAGCATGGGTTGGACGATTTGACTGAGGACTGGTGAACCAGGTGGCTACACCAGGCTCCAATCTGATTTGGCAGAGTTTCTACAGCTGGATGCCCTTCCTAACGCCAACCACTCCGAGAGTGTAGTGGGTGCTTTTACGTGCCACCGGCACAAAGGCCAGTCAGGCGGTACTGGCAACAGCCACGCTCGAAATGGTGTATTTCGAGCGTGGCCATTGCCAGTTCATTATAATAATGTTACATCTTTCTGTGATGGTGATAATTACAGTAAATGTTCATTATATTTCATAAGTGGACCTTTAAGATCATATCACTCGAGGTTGTTTTAATATTTTACTAACTCATTTAAATGATTTAGAAAATGTAAAACCTAAACAGCAATAGAGGAAAGGTTTCTGTTTGTACACTACTTTGTATTTATGCGTAAAAATGCAGCAACAGAACACACACTTCTTGAAACTTTATTTATGTTCCAATAACTTGTTACAATAAATGATAACCCAAAGGTGTTCCAGCAATTTAATATCTATGCAATTTATATAAAGATTTTCTATTTTTTATTTAATGATTTTATATTAAATAATATTTATTGTACAATTAATTGTTGTTTTTTAATTGAAAAAATTTACCAGCTCCCTAAATGTGGAATGTTCAACACATAAAACCCCAAAGACCATTTTGTAACGAAAGGTAATATAAAAAAAGGTTAACAAAGTTTTTTAAAAATTCCTATTTAAGCATTTGTTCTTCTATAACAGAACATAACCAAAAACTAATAAATAAATGATTTGGTATAGTTTATCATTATAGATTATTATTTTCATTTCTCAATATCATTGTTAAAAGCATATAATTAACTTATTAAGCGCGAATTGTAGATAAACCTTCTTTCTTAAGTAATTCAATACAAAAAGTAAACAAAAATTCTATTATTTATTTGAAAGTTTTCAGAAAAGAAATTAATTAATTGAGATAACAGTCTTTTCCACTACAAGAGACAAACAAGATACAAAAAGCCAAATATTTATGAGATATAGCAAGAAACATAGAATTTCCAGTGTTGTAAACTTAGGAATTTAAAGGACCATTCGAAAAAAAAATTAATAAAAAATAAAAAATTCAAGGGTGGTGCTCAAGAAAGCAAAGTTATTTTTTAACATTCCAATTTATTACTAGTATCATTTTTGAATATGCTACCTTCCTCATAGATAACCCTAAAGAAAGGTCAGTGCATTTTATAAACAAGATAGGCGCAGGAGTGCCTGTGTGGTAAGTAGCTTGCTTACCAACCACATGGTTCCGGGTTCAGTCCCACTGCGTGGCACCTTGGGCAAGTGTCTTCTACTATGGCCTCGGGCCGACCAAAGCCTTGTGAGTGGATTTGGTAGACGGAAACTGAAAGAAGCCCATCGTATATATGTATCATCATCATCATCATCATCATCATCGTTTAACGTCCGCTTTCCATGCTAGCATGGGTTGGACGATTTGACTGAGGACTGGTGAAACCGGATGGCAACACCAGGCTCCAGTCTGATTTGGCAGAGTTTCTACAGCTGGATGCCCTTCCTAACGCCAACCACTCAGAGAGTGTAGTGGGTGCTTTTACGTGTCACCCGCACGAAAAACGGCCACGCTCGAAATGGTGTCTTTTATGTGCCACCCGCACAAGCCAGTCCAGGGGCACTGGCAACGATCTCGCTCGAAAATCCTACAGGAGCCAGTCAGGCGGTACTGGCAACGGCCACGCTCAAAATGGTGCATCTCATGTGCCACCCGCACAAGAACCAGTCCAGGGGCACTGGCAACGATCTTACTTGGCTTGCCGGGTCTTCTCACGCACAGCCCATTTCCAAAGGTCTCGGTCCGTAGTCATCGCCTCGGTGAGGCCCAATGTACGAAGGTCTTGCCTCACCACCTCAGCCCAGGTCTTCCTGGGCCTACCTCTTCCACGGGTTCCCTCAACTGTTAGGGTGTGGCACTTTTTCACGCAGCTATCCTCCTCCATTCTCACCACATGTCCATACCAGCGCAATCGTCTCTCTTGCACGCCACAACTGATGCTTCTAATGTTCAGCTTTTCTCTCAAGATACTTACACTCTGACGGGTATTCACATTGACATTACACATCCAACGGAGCATACTGGCTTCATTCCTTGCGAGCTTACGTATGTCCTCAGCAGTTACAGCCCATGTTTCACTGCCATGTAGCATGGTTGTTCGTACGCATGCGTCATACAGTCTGCCTTTTACTCTGAGTGAGAGTCCCTTTGTCGCCAGCAGGGGTAAGAGCTCTCTAAACTTTGCCCAGGCTATTCTTATTCTAGCAGCTACACTTTCAGCGCACCCACCCCCACTACTAACTTGGTCGCCCAGATAGCGGAAGCTATCGACTACCTCTAGTTTTTCACCCTGGAATGAGATAGAAGTTGTTTCCTGTTTGTTTGCAGTCTTTATTGCACCTGAACATCTGCCACAAACAAAAACTAACTTGCTAGTTAACCTGCCTTTGATGTTGCTGCACCTCTTATGTGTCCATAGCTTGCACCGGGTACATCTTATAGAGTTACTACCTACTCCTTTTCTACATACTGAGCAGGGCCATCTACCTGAAGGGGTTTGTGTTTTATCTACCTTCCTACTTATTAGGATTTTGGTTTTAGCTAGGTTGACTCTAAGGCCCTTCAATTCTAGACCTTGCTTCCACACCTGAAACTTCTCCTCTAGTTCTGATAGTGACTCCGCAATTAGGGCAAGGTCATCAGCATAGAGGAGCTCCCAGGGGCAACCTGTCTTGAACTCCTCTGTGATTGCTTGGAGGACTATGGTAAATAATAGGGGGCTGAGGACGGAACCTTGGTGGACCCCTACCTCTACCCGGAATTCATTGCTGTACTCATTTCCAACCCTCACCTTACTGGCCGCATCTCTGTACATGGCTCGCACAGCTCTCACTAGCCATTCTTCTATCCCAAGTTTCCTCATTGACCACCAGATAAGGGATCGGGGGACCCTGTCAAAGGCTTTCTCCATGTCAACGAAAGCCAGGTACAGAGGTTTATCCTTGGCTAGGTATTTCTCTTGCAACTGTCTCACTAGAAATAAGGCATCAGTAGTGCTTTTACCTGGCACGAACCCAAACTGCATCTCATCTAAATTGATTCGCTCCCTAATTAGTTGGGCTATGACCCTCTCTGTAACTTTCATAACCTGATCTAACAGCTTGATGCCTCTGTAATTATTTGTATCTAAAGCGTCCCCTTTACCTTTGTAGCAGTTGACTATGATGCTGCTACACCAGTCATAGGGTATGACTCCTTCGTGTATCACCTGGTTCGTAATACGGGTGACTAGGCTATAGCCAACACTGCCAGATATTTTGAGCATCTCTGCAGTGATTCCTGATGGGCCGGGGGCTTTCCCGGTCTTCATACTCTTAATTGCTTTATCTACCCTGGTACTATCAACTCGGATAGCTGGTCCCTCTATTGGGTCGGCATAAGGCAGGCTCTCTTTCTCCCATTCATTCTCTTTATTAAGCAATCTATCGTAGTGGCATCTCCAGACCTCTTTCTTTGCATCCTCATTTAATGCAAGCGTACCATCATCCATGCGAACACATTTCTCTCCTACAACATCACTATTCTCTTTCCTACACTGTCTTGCAACCCGAAATACCTCGAGTCTTTGGTCCTCACGGCGCAGAACATTGGCAAATCTTTCCTTATCTGCTTCCCCTCTGGCTAAATAAACCTGTCGCCTAGCCTCCCTTCTGGCACATTGGTACAATTCCCTGCTACCACCGTTCTTCCAGTCCTTCCAAGCTTGTTTCTTTTGTCTAATAGCCCTGTCTACCTCCTTGTTCCACCACCACGTTACTCTGGGTTGGGAGGGGACCTTACACCACCCACAAATCTGGTCGGTGGCTTTCAACAGGTTGTCCCGCAGAAATCTCCAATTGTCTTCCACGTTGTATGATGCTATATCCCCTTCTATTTCGTTAAATGCTTCAAGTAACTTGTCTCTAAGTCTCTGTCCGTTTGCAGGGTCTTTAAGCTTCCACACCCTTCTTCTCCAAGCCTGTCTAATTCTGGGCACCCATTTTGCCTTGATCCCAAAGTCGCTAACTACTAATCTATGTTGTGGGGTACATTCTTCGCCAGGGTAGGTTTTGGCATTTATAAGCCGCCCTCTTTCCCTATTTCTGGCGAGGATGTAGTCGATTTGGCTAGAGTGTCTGCCGGAGCGGTAGGTGACTAGGTGACTGGCAGGTTTCCTGAAGTTGGTATTGCAGACCATAAGATTGGTTGCATCACAGAACTCCAGCAGTCTGGTTCCCTCCTCGTTGCGGGAACCGAAGCCATAGCCTCCATGTATGCCATGGAAGCCCCCAGCACGACGTCCGACATGACCGTTGAAGTCTCCAGCCACAAAGAGAAGGTCCCTGTCACTCGTCGACGAGGTAGTTTGCAAGAGGGTGTCATAGAATTGGTCTGTGTGTGTTTGTCCCCCCAACATCGCTTGACAACCGATGCTGGTGTGTTTACGTCCCCATAACTTAGCGGTTCGGCAAAAGAGACCGATAGAATAAGAACTAGGCTTACAAAGAATAAGTCATGGGGTCGATTTGTTCAACTAAAGGCGTTGCTCCTGCATGGCTGCAGTCAAATGACTGAAACAAGTAAAAGAATAAGATATATTTTTCTTGTGTTTTGTTTGCCATAATTATAGGTTGGTTTTATGTGTGTATGTATTATATACAAATAAATATAGTACTAAGTTCTTTGGCACCTTAACCTTAAGGTCACAGTTCCTTGTACTCCACTTAAAACTGATGTAATTGACAATATCACACTGCTACTTACTTAAATTAACATTAAAAAGATAACTGATGAATTTTAGCTTTCTCCCCACTCTAAGGAATAATGAGGCATTGAACTAAATCAAAATATCATAAAGTCCTGACATAAATAAATAAAGCAAATAAAGATATGAAGACAGGGAAATACCCTGGTCCATCATGAATTACCACAAAAATGCTTAAAATATCTGGTGGAGTAGGATACGACCTAGTCACCTGTATGGTTAATCAGAAAGGTATCATACCCAATGGTTGAAGTAGCAGCATTATAGTCAACTACTACAATGGTAAGGGAAATGCTTTAGACAGAAGTATCTACAGTGGTATCAAATTGCTGGACCAGGTCATGAAAGTTACAGAAAGAGTCACAACTCAACTAATTAGGAAGAGAGTTAACTTAGGTGAGATGCAGTTTGGTTTTGTGGCAGGGAGGAGCATTACTGATGCTATCTTCCTAGTAAAGCAACTTCAGGAGGATCTTTTAAGCAAAAACAAACCACTGTACATGACATTTGTCAACACAGAGATAGCTTTTACAGGATCCATTGCTCTCTCGTCTTGTGGTCACTGTAGAAAGTAAAGGGTAAATAAATTACTAGTGAGAGGTATTCAAGCTATGTACAGGGGAACTATCAGTAAGGTGAAAAATCAGCAATGAGGACAGCAACAAATTTTGGGTGCAAGTAGAAGTTCACCAGGGTTTGGTTCTCAGCCTCTGCTCATTCATCATAGTCCTCCAGATCATAAGAGAGGAATCTAAGATAGGCTGCCCAAAGAAGCTCTTCTACACTGATGATCTTTCTTGTTCTTACAGCTGAATCTATAGTAGAATCAGAAAAGAAATTTCAGGTGTGGAAGCAAAGCCTTAGAGTTAATTTAGCAAAGACCAAAACACTAGCATGCAGGAAAGCAGACAAATTATTAATCTCTTCAGGGAAATGGTTCAGCTCAATGTGAAGAACATATGTTGGTAGAAATTCCAAATAGTATACCCATTGCAAGCTATGGACACATAAAAGGTACAGATGAATCACAAGAAACTTAATGGAATAAGTAGTCTTTGTGTGTGACAGATGTACAAGAACAACCAAGAACACACAGGAAATAGGCTTCTTCAAATGTCCAGAGGGATCCTTTGAGGTAGTAGATAGTTTACGTTACCTAAGTGACTAAACAGTGGAGGAGGATGTTCTAAAAGCATACTTGAAAGAATTAAAAGGGCTTCTCTCTCTGAGTGTAAAGTAGATTGCATGATGCTTGTGTACGAATAGCTATGCTATTTGGTAACAAAATGCAGAGGGCATGTGAAAACTTGAAAGAATGGAAGCTAGCACACTCTGCTGGATGTGCAATGTCAGTGTGCATGTACAATAAATAACACAATGCATTTTCTCCATCACTTTAATGTTTCTACCATTTCACTGACTTAAGTTTAAGTAGATATTGTTAAATGATAATAATCAAAAATCAGTCTTCCTTGTCCCCTTATAATTAAAAAAAAAATTTTCTGGATAGTTATTAAAATGATGGTACAGTGACTATGATTCTTGCAAGTGGTTGGTGATTTTTGTGACACAAGCAGCATAGCATTGGGAGTAATGCTGGAAATAGGAGGTGTCAAGGTGGAAGATGCAGCATGGCTTAGGAAGAAGGACAACTACAACCACATCAATGTAGTCGAACTGGATGCTTGTTGAAGGGCGTCAACCTAGCATTGAGATGGAGACTGTGAACCGTCGAGGTCCGGACTGATTCTGCCACAGTTTGAGGGTGGGTGGAGTCAGTGATCACCAACCGGAAGAAGATTCACATGAAAGGGGCAGTGGAAATGGTGATTAAACATCGCCTGGGAATCCTGAGGGAGATAGCTGCCAAGTTCAACCTGGAGCTGCATGTGGTGTTCGTACCCTTGGAAATGAATAAGGCAGACGCTCTAACCAGAGTAAAAAAGCATTAGTTGGAAACAGTAGAGGACGTTCCGAGTGGGGTAGCAGTGGTTTGTCAGCTAGAAGGCACAGAACTAAGGAGGCTACACAACATGCACCACATGGGGGTCGACAGGAAGTTGTTTTTGGCTAGGACGGTCAACCCCGATGTCACCAGGGAAAGCGTTTGGAGGATAATGGGGAATTGCAACAGGTGCCAATCAATTGATCCTGTCCTGAACACACACAAACCAGAAAAGATTCAGGTAGAGGAAAACTGGAAGAAGCTAGCCAGTGATGTGATGCACTATTGAGGAAAGGTGTACCTTTCAACAGTTGCCTGTGGACTGGGGCGAATGGCTATATGGAGAGAAATCAGGGCAGAGACTACTGCCAAAGTTGCAGAAGTGTTGAAGGTGGTGTTCTTGGAAAGGGACCAGTAGATGAGCTATTGATGGATAACAGCGTGATTTTTCACTCAGAGCAGCTAAGAGAGATGCTCAGAAATTGGAGCACAAACTACTTCTTCAGAGCTGCTGACTGTCTCTCTATCTTTCCCTCTAACACTATCTCTCCTTCTTCTCCTCTCTTTTCCTACTGAAGTAACTAAAGTATCTCCTCTGTAGTAAGATACCTATATCTATCCTTCCATTATAGTCTAACCTCTCACCTGGCACAAAGCCACTACCCTCAGTTCCATTCCCTCTCCCAACTGAGAGGTCTTCATCTCACAAGTTACTTGGCAACACCACTGGTGTTGGTGCCACATAAAAAGCACCCAGTACACTCTGTAAAGTGGTTGGCATTAGGAAAGGCATCCAGTTATAGAAACCATGCTAAAGCAGACAATGGAGCCTAGTGCAGCTCTTCAGCTCCTGTCAAACTGTCCAACTCGTGCCAGCATAGAAGATGGATGTTAAACAGAGATGATGATGATGATTACAGAATACTACTTTACAAAAAGATTCTCAAGAACACTGTGCTTCTATAGATGTAAGGGATGTCTGCACATGTAATTCCATCCATATAGCTTGTTATTTAGTCCAAAGCAGCTCTGATCAAGCAATTCTATGGTCAGAGACATTTTAGTAAATTAAAAGCAATCCACCATTTTTTGCAAGCACCACAACACGTTATCTAATATGTTTTATTTTTTTTAGGTTGTAGTATGTAATTTGAAGGAAATTTGGCTGCTATTTCTTGCAGGTTGACCAATCTACTTATATAAAAACTTCCTCGTTGACATACTATCGCGAAGTTCGAGGAGGTGCGGGGTGCATTTATTTGTGGCTGATAATTGTAACTAAATATTACTTATGTGTATAGCAGTGCTGAAAACATTCCACAAATAACATCTAGAGCTTCCTTTAATATCAATGGTTTGAAATTTTAATCTGTTCAGCAACAGGTGAAATAGGTAATTCTGTTGATGAAAATATCACAAAATTCAACAATGAAGTGTACATATATATATATATATATATATAGTGTGTGTGTGTGTGTATGTGTGTGAGTGTGCATATATATATGCTCACATATCATTTGTATTATATATATATATATATATATATATATATATATATATATATATATATATATATATATAATACAAGTGGCGACATTCTATTAAGAAAATGAACCAAATCATTAAATTGGACTGCGAAAAATGCTATTTATTCCTATATTGAGTTATTAGTATCAACTATGAGTGAATAATGTAGCCAGTGTTAAAGCCAAGTGGATACCATACAATTCTTGTTTGCAAATGTATTGCGCTTATGTGGAGCTATTCATAGTGAAAGAATTCACTGTTCTGCTATTGTGCTGTCTGCTTATGAGGATTAAGCATTATTTGATCCTCGTCATAGATAAGGGACGTGAAACCAATGGTAAATTGTGGCAATGCAACAGAATGAATAAGCTGAAAGGAAACTTGTTAGAACAAAATTCATTCAGTAGGAAAAAAAGGGATGTAATTCCATTTGAGTGAGTTTTCAATTTTCTGAACATGACATTTTCTTGTACAAATTCTTTGGGTTTTTGTTTGTGCTGTTTCTTTTCTTTTCTTTTTTCTTTTTTAAATTTTCTTGTTCAATTATTTATTTCTAAACTTTCTGAAGCCTTTACCAGTTGAATTCTTGTATTGGAGATAATCTTAAATCTGGTGAAAAGAAAACTGCTGTAACCTTAAATAATAATTCTAATTAATTCTAATAATAAACTAAATTTTACATAGAAAATCTAGAGATTTTACAGATAAAAGTTTTGGGTCATTTTTTTTTTTTTTTGAAAAACATTAATATATCATTGAGTTCTCATATTGATAAAGCGTCATTGATTTGCAGTAGAAAGTAGCAGACTTAATTAAAGTCCCAAAACATAATGGGTGCCTATTTTATGAAACAAAGTAAAATGCTGTGCATTTTCTCATTAACCCAGTTTTATTGTTACAGATAACATCAGAAACAATTGTATACTTCCATACCATGATGTATGGGCTCACACATACATAGCACTTAGAGAACTTATCTCTTTCACTAACCTCATGAGAAACATCCATACATCTATGTGGTCGCTGAACCTTCTAGAAATAGCAGCAAAATTTTCCTCAAATCACATCCTATCATCTTAAAAAATGGATTAATATATTAGACAATGTAATTCCAAGTACAGTGTCTAGACAAAAGATTCTATTGTGACACAAGAGCGCCTCTGACCATATAGCTGCTTCATAACAACTAATTAGAGTCCACAACAACAACTCTATTTTTCCCTAGAATTCTCAAAACCAACAATTTCATGATTTCAACCCACAATTGCATAACTAAGTTCATTTCCAACTATGTAAAAAATTATATGTTGTTTTATCCTCCCAATTCAAGTATACTAACCATGTCATATACTTTAATCAATTGTTTCATCTTCAATATGAATGTGAAATCTTTTAACATTGTCTTCTCTCACAATGACAATCTCTCCAACGTAGGATACATTTCAACCACTTTTCACTATTAAAAAAAAAAGTAGCAGACTCTGATTAGCAAAATTATTCTTTAAATAGCTTCCCCTTCTCTACTAAGTGAGTTTTACTAATATATCAATGATATAACTATGATGTAACTGTTGTAATAATAATGCTTTTAACTTTTTTGTTTGATTTTTACCCACTTGCAGGTGGTCATCCCTTAAGATTTACAGCTATTACCTCAATCACCGAATTGCTACAACTTCTCTCATCAGATATGAATTCATATGCTTTACATCTTTGGAGAACACCACCGCCTACTATTTGAATTTTCTCCTACCATCCCTGACTCATTGCTTTTATTGTCCTTTCTGTCATAATCGACAGATAACACTGACCCCCCAGTCTAACTTCCATCTTGCCAAACATACATTAAATCCATAAATTCACCCCCTCTTTCCCTCAATTTCTCCAACTTGTCATTAATGTACAGCTTGCTGTCATCTCTAACAACACACACTCATATGTAGATGACACTATTTCTTCACTCCTCCTTAATTCCACCATGCACAAACTCCCTCTGCATGCAACCTGGATATATCAAATAAAAACCTACCTCCATGAACAAAGGCATCAAAGATATTATCCAATAGAAATATGACAATATTGTCTCTGTCAGCAATTTAAAGACTACTTAAATCTGTAGCATGCTGTCTTGGACAACATGCAATCAAAACCTTCGAAATTACTGCAAATATTATTTTTCTTAATCTCTGATGATCTTTCACAGTAATTACACATACATACCATAGCTAAATCTACATCACAAAGACTAATTTTTCTAAGGGTAGGAAAACACTTCAGTTCTGATCAATTGCTGTCTCTTTCATTACCCAGTTCACAAGTGGAGCTTGAAAAATCAACCCCTTCTCCTTCCCAAATTTAGCCTCACTTACCTTAACATATCCCTAGTTCCTAACACTCGTTTCCATTACTACTACTATGGAAAATGTCACTGAAACACTATTCAACTTTTCAAAATATGTGATATGAACCAAGAACTCTACCTCGCATTTCATTGCTGGATGTTATAACTTCATTTCAGTTCAAACTTTAAAATCACCATTCTTTGCATAAGTTTGTCCTCTCAACTCAAAATTCAGTCATATCAATCGTACATTATCCAACACTATCTAAAAACAACCTATAAATAAAAATCTTTAGTACAATAGGCTTTTAACTATCTTATCTCCTTAACCACAGTACCCTACAATAGTAATATATCATGGTTTGAGCTCATTTCAATAAAAGTGTTCAAACAGAGAAAGAGTAGTCCAATAGTTGCTTCAACTTTAATCTAAAAGTCATATAACTTTATCGTACAAATCAAATGGCTGGTCTCAGTCATTAGACTGTGGCCAGGATGGTGCATCATCTTCATATTATCCCCAGCACTTATTTCAGTCTGGTACTTGTATTATCAATCCATATTCAATTTGTAATCTAATTAATACAGTGTGTTAATAAAATTTTATTCACTTAGTAAATTCATATCAAACAAGCAGTGGTTTTTAAAAAAATGATGCTAGAAGTAAAAAGTTGTTGAGGAAATAGATTATGCGCTATTATATTTTTAGCTGTTTTAGTGAAACAACATAAGAAAAAGAAAAGATTATTTTTATATGAAAACAATAATATGAATGCTAATTCTTCAAAAATAATGTGAGAAAATAACTCTAACTATGCAAATTTGATCAATGATAATCATCAGAAAAAAATTTTGAACAAATGAAAATGCATAATGGAATCTTTTGAATGTAGATAACAGAATAGAAGATATAGATTTACAAAAATAAATGAGATATAAAAAAAATTATATACAAATGTAAATTATTATTAAATTGAAATCTATCTTCCCAGCTATATCTCAATGTGGGTATGTGTATGTACACACACACACACATACTTTTTATGAGTGCATATGTCTGTGTGTATGTATATGTATGTATATATACAATGGTAAATCAAAAATTATACACATTCTTGTTCCAGTAATTTATTAAAACAAAAGCAAGAATTGAACAATTACATAATTTTTTGACATTGTCTCCTTGCTTTTCGATGCACTTCTTCCAGCAGTTCACAAGTTTACTTATTCCATCAAAGAAGATTTACAGCTGATCACACAGCCATTTATGCACCACTTCCTGCACTTCCTCCATAGCAAATCAACAATCTTGTAAAGGATGTTTAAGCAGTTCAAAGAGGTGACAGTCAGAAGGGGCGAAGTCTGGACTGTATGCACTGTGTTCCAGCAACTCAAAACCCAACTATTCAATGATTTCAACAGTGCAAGTAGCTGTATGTGGTCATGTAATATCAACAATAACACTTGATTTGACAACAGACCTCAACATTTAGTGCAAATTTCCAGTTTCAGTTTGTTGGCCAGCATTTCACTGTAGCCTGCACCAATGACTCATTTTCCCAGGTAATGTTCCAGTATGGGCCCTTTTGCATCACAAAAAACAGTTAGCATCACTTTTTCCACAGAAGGTTGAATCATGAATTTCCTTTTCACTGGCAAGGAGTTTCAACTCCATACTCTGTCTTCTGAATTCTAGCTCAAAGTGATGAAACCAGGTTTCATCACCTGTGACTATTCTCTGTAAAAAAGCTTCACTTTCATTGTTATAGCAGTTGAGTAAGTGCTGAGTGACAGATCCAGATCTTATCCCCTGTGACTATTCTCTCCAAAAAAGCTTTGCCTTCATTGTTACAGTGGTTGAGCTAAGTGCTGATATATCTCTACAAGATTACACTTATGTGCTTTGGTCAGCTCTCTTGACACTCATCATGCACAGACTTTATGGAAGTGAAGCTTGTCATGGAGATTTTGTATGCAGAATCATAACTAATTTGCTGAAAGCCTACACCTTCAGACAACACAAATTGGAACACTGATCTCTGTTCTTCCTTGGTGCACACTGCCATCAGAATAGCAACGCTTACTCTATGTCACAAGAAAGAAAACTGGAACAATGAAGGTCAAACCTTGGTTACATAACCACAAGAGTACCCTCTTTTAGCATGCAAACACTGAAGACAGTGTGGCCGACCTCAAGAAAGTTTTGGCAAAAGTGCAGGTAGTGTTTGACTTCCCTGTGCATGTGTGTGCATGTGTGTAGCATGGGTTGGACGATTTGACTGAGGACTGGTTAACTGGATGGCTGCACCACACTCCAAACTGATCTGGCAGAATTTCTACAGCTGGATGCCCTTCCTAACGCCAACCACTCCAAGAGTGTTGTGGGTGCTTTTACGTGCCACTGGCACAAGGGCCAGTCAGGCGGCAACGGCTATGCTCAAAATGGTGTTTTTTACGTGCCACCTGCACAGGAGCCAGTCCAGCGGCACTGGCAACAACTTCGCTCGAATGTTTTCTAACGTGCCACTGGCAATGATCACGCTCAAATGGTACTATTTACGCGCCACTGGTATGGAAGCCAGACAGCTGCTCTGGCAATGATCATGCTCAGACAGTGCTGTTAGTGCTCCACTGGCACAGGTGCCAGTCATCGAATATGGTTCAATTACGATTTCAATTTCACTTGCCCCAACAGGTCTTCGCAAGCAGAGTTTAGTGTCCAATGAAGGAGAGGTTGGCATGGGTGCCAGTCATCGAATTTGGTTCGATTTCGATTTCACTTGCCTCAACAGGTCTTCATAAACAGAGTTTAGTGTCCAATGAAGTAATGATACGATAAGTGAGCTGGCTACACTTCTGGCAGAGGCCACAGATTATGGTCTCACTTGGCTTGCCAGGTCTTCTCACGCACTGCATATTTCCAAAGGTCTCAGTCACAAGTCATTGCCTCAGTGAGGCCCAATGTTCGAAGGTCGTGCTTCTCCACCTCATCCTAGGTCTTCCTGGGTTCCCTTAACCTCTTCCGCAGGATCCCTCAACCGCTAGGGTGTGGCACTTTTTCACACAGCTATCCTCATCCATTCTCGCCACATGACCATACCAGCACAATCGTCTCTCTTGCTCACCACAACTGATGCTTCTTAGGTCCAACTTTTCTCTCAAGGTACTTACACATCCATTGGAGCATACTGGCTTCATTTCTTGCGAGCTTACGCATGTCCTCAGCAGTCACGGCCCATGTATCACTGCCATGTAGCATGGCGGTTCGTACACATGCGTCATACAGTCTGCCTTTTACTCTGAGCGAGAGGCCCTTTGTCACCAGCAGAGGTAAGAGCTCACTGAACTTTGCCCAGGCTATTCTTATTCTAGCAGCTACACTTTCAGCGCAACTTCCTCCGCTACTAACTTGGTCACCTAGATAGCAGAAGCTATCAACTACTTCTAATTTTTCTCCCTGGAATGTGGCAAAGGTTGTTTTCTGCACATTTTCAGTGTTTATTGCTCCTGAGCATGGCTGAAACAAGTAAAAGATAAAAGATAAAGATCTAAGATACTTTATAGAAATAGTAAGTCAACCTGGTACATGACTGCTACTTTAATTTATGTAAAAAGTACTGTTGCTGGTGTCATATAAAAATCACTGGTGGTAGTGCCACATAAAAAGCACTGGTGCTGATGCCATGTAAAAAGCACAGGTGATGGTACGGCATAAACAGCACTGGTGATGGTGCCATATAAACAGCACTGATGATGGTGCCACATAAAAAGTATTGGTGATGGTACCATGTAAAAAGCACCCAGTACATTCTGTGGAGTGATTAGCATTATAAAAAGCATCCAGCCATAGAAACCAAGGCAAAAGAGACTATGGAACCTAGTGTGGCTCGCAGCCTTGTCAGTTTCTGTCAAGCCAACTAATCCATGCCAGCCTGGAGAACAGATATTAGATGATGATGATAATGATACATTATATAAGTAGCATACCTGATAAGTGTTGTAAATTCATTATAGATACAGGTGGGTATATTTTTGAAGAAAATAGCAGAGATAAGGTATAGGACTGGTGCCTATAAAATGTGTAAGATATATATATATAAACATACATTCATACACACACACACACACACACACACACACACAATTTAATTTAACATAAACATTAAATCAAAGTTATTATTTAATGCTAATTTAAGAACATTTTCTGATGGTGTGACTCTATACTTAGAGTAGCATCAAATTTTTTTGTAAAGTTCAAATTAACTAGACTGAAGTTCTAACCAATTTCATCTTTACAAAATTTGTGTGTGTGCATGTGTATAGAGGTATATGTATTCACACACATGCATACACTTACACACACACACATACATACTTTATTTGACAAGTTCTTATTCTCTCTCCTCCCCTAAATACCTTAGGAACACACTTCTATCTTTAGAGTTTTACAATAAAATGTACATTTCTTAAACTCTCTCATTATTTAATACTCCTTAGATTTATAATTTCTTTCTATTGTATTGAATTTCCTGATTGAAAAGCAGTTCATATCAGAATATTATTTTGTGCTGAAAGCCATTATTTCATTCTACATGATGTGGATTCAAAACAATCTCATTGATTGAAAATAACCTGCGCAAGTAGCGTGAAAATATGAAACTTGTTATTAAGTCTAAATGGAATTGGTCAACCATAATCTGAAATCTAAGAAATGAAACAATTGTGCTGGCAGTACTTAGAAGAAAAATGGAAAAAAAAAGTGGTAATTTTCAATTAATTCTAGCATAATCTTTTTTTTAAATATTAACAAATCTTTCCAATTTTTTGTTTCTTTTTTTGTTTTGCGCTTCTTTTTTTGTACAGTTTAGTGGAGAGGGATTTGATCTTTTTAAATTTCTTTATCTCTTAAAGGTAAGAAAAAAACAACAATATCTCCAAGTTATTAAAATAAAATAAAATTACACCAAAAAGACAAAATTTGTTGCTAGAATGATAGATAGTAGTGGGTGTTGGAAATAGAATTATAAAATAAGCATCATTTAGGTGGTAATAATGATTTTCTTTTCAAGCCATAAAGTAATACATGCATAGGAGATGTAGTACATTTGATTTAATTTACTTTAGTAACTGGCACTTCAAACTAGAAAGATGAAAAGGTATGATCAACTCCAACTGTATTTGAACTCAGAATGTAATGGGATATAACTAAATAGAGCAAGGTATTTTGTCTGGTACTCTACAGATCATACCTTCTTTAGCCATTTAAGTCAATAATCACACTAAAATATTCCAAAATGAAGAATTTTCAGTGAAAATAAAATGTTTAGATGCCAACATGTAATTGCATTCAATGATTTAGGATTTATGATATGTGTTTGTGTGTATACATATGATGGTATGTGTGTGTGTGTGTGTATGTGTAAATGTGTGTGCCATCATTATCCTTTTTACAATTTCATGCTGACATGGCTTTGACAGTTAAATGAAATCCAACAGGTCGAAGGAACAGGATTCTCTTCAGTGCTTCAGTTTGCATGTGGTTTCTATGGCTGGAAGATTTTTTTAACACCAACCACTTTACAGAGAGCAATTTTCATGACATCACCACCGTTGCGGTTGCCTTGTAACTCACAAGACTAAAAATCCCCCTTTCCTGAGAAGGAGAACGAGGAATAAAACAATCATTTGATACAAGATGTTGAGAGATTGATATATGATGGGAGGAGTAGGAACAAGTTTGTTATGGAGGAGACTCACGGCTACTTTGGGTGGTTGTGGGTGACTAGAGTGTTGTCACAAATAGAGGTAAATATGGTACTAACAACGTGCCAGTACTTACCCTCGTAGTAATATTTCAAGGAGATTAATAAAAGAGACCATGGAGGCAGGAGAATTGACAGAAGGTAAAGTTGAGGGAAGAATGAGAAATGGATATAAGCTTGGGGTAGAGGGACCAAATGTAAACAAGAGGTAAATTTAGTGAATGATGAAGGGAATGATCAAAAGTAAGATATGAATGGAAGAAGGATAAGAATAATGGATGAGATTGTATATTCGGAGTAGCTGAGAGGAGAGGGAGTGATGACTGGCAGTGCAGAAATGGTGATAGTAAGTGGTTTGTAGTAACAGATTCTAATTTCATTACTTACAGCATAAGAATAATACTGTTGACAGGAAAGTGATGGAAGGAAATGAAGAGTAGGGTTAAATGTGAGAGTGTGAGGTGCAAGTAAGAAATGGTAAAAATGGTGGTAAATATGGATAGGGATGAAGATGGGATTGGGGAGGGAGTCAGGTGTCTGGATATGAGGGAGTGGGAGAAGAAAAAAGCAGATGTAGACTTGACAAGTACACTGAGTGAGAGATCCATTTGTGCATATGCACATGCTTCTACAACCTCAGTTGTGTGCAGTGGCAGACTGGCCATGTTGCCAGCTTACCCGATGGCAAGTGGGCCCCTGCACTATTAGAATCCATATATGGAAGAATGCATTAATTATTTCAGCCTGGCTGTGTTTTTAGACAGTTGAAAAGAATACTTTTAACAAAAAAAAATTAAATGATAGCATTGTAGTTGCAGGTGAGCCCCCTTAGTCTCTTGGCAACCAATATTTTTAGACTCAGTCCACCACTGGTTGTGTGCACACACATTATGCTTTCAAAACTTCTGTCATACCATACTTGCATAGCTGGATGGGTCTTCTTGAGTTCTGTGTATTAACAAACATCTCAGTCCTTTGTCATCTTCTCTATAAGGCTCAACATCCAGAAATCAGCCTTCACTACCTCATCCCACATGTTCTTAGGTCTCCATCTTTTACAGGTTCCACCTACACACAAATGGCACTTTTTTAAACAACTACCATCATCCTTATATATCACAGTACCAAACCAATGCAGTGTTCTTTCTTGCACATAACATATTTCCTCTTGTGCACAGTTTTTTCTCAACACAGTTGTACTCCATCATTCATGTACACTGACATTGCACAGCAAGCAGAGTATGCTTGCTTCATTTCTTTCCAGTTTTCACTAGTTCTCTGCTTTCAAGGCCCATGTCTCACAACCATGTAACATTGCAGTTTGTACACAAGCATAATACAGCCTGACTTTCAACCTGAGAGAGAAACCTTTTGTTATCAACAGTGGTAATAGCTCTGAACTTTCTCCAAACTATTCTTACTCTGGCTACCATACTTTCAAAACATTCTCTCCCACTGCTAATTAGTTCCCTTAGAAAACAGAAACTATTTACTATTTCTAGGAATCAACTTGGGAATTTGAGAAAATCTATTTCCCATGTGCCTTTAGAGTTTATTGCTCATGTGTATCTGCCATATACAAAGTCTACTTTCTGTTAGCCTGCCTGTGATTCTACTGCATTTCTTATGTGTCCTTAGATTGCACTGGGTACACTATATGGAATGTCTACACACTTGTTTTGTACATACCAAGTAAGGTTATTTTCCTGAAGGGCATAGAGTCCTGTCTGTTTACCTACTTACTAAAACTGTGGTTTTTTCTATGTAAACTTTGAGATCTTTTGACTCTAGGTTTTAAGAATGAGAAAAGGTGATTGGAGAAAAAAGTTAGGAGCCAAGTGGGAATGTGGTTCTATGAGGGGAGTTAGAAAGGGAGAAGGCAGGGTGGAGTGGGCAGGTGTAGGAGGGTACCTGTGCCTGGGGCAGGTGTGTGTGGTGGTGGAATGAAATGCATGTGGGGTTTTTGTGGGGAGGATTAGGTATGTGGAGGAATGCAAGCATGGAAGTATAGTGGCGAGAGATAGTGTGGGAGGAATGTGTGGAAGTGTAATTGTGTGTGAGAGGGAGGTGTGGAGGGGAGGAGAATGTGAAGGTGCAATTGTGAAGTGAAAGGGAAGAGGAACGTTCTATTTAAGAAAAAGGCCTGTTGAAATAGAGGTAGACATAGTGGAAAAAATAAAGGTATACATAGTAAAATTGGCCACTCCCTTTCTTAAATGTAACATACCTTTGACTACAACAAACATGTATATAAAGTAGCTACCCAGTGAGATGTGCAATCCACTTAATGCTCTGCCACTGAGTCCATTGCCTGGACAATGAGTTTGGTGAAATAACAACTGCTACATTTCAAAGAATGTTAATGAAGATTATAATAATGAATACTTTTAAGGTACTTCAGGCACCAACGAGAGAGTGCTTAGTTTTTTACCTACTGTCTTTGAAATTGAGGATAATATCCAAAATTCTTGCTATTAAAATGCATGCTCACTTTGTGATAAGTTATACAGACATAGATGAATAGCCAGTCAGGCTTCTTTCAGGTACCGAATGGTTGCCCTCATATTCCACAGTGTAATGCAGCTAACCTGTCTTTTGGCTTATATCAAAATGTGGGCTGCTAATTTAATATACAAGCATACCTCACTCTACATTGTTAATTGGTTCCAGGAGACATGACTTAAGTCGAATTAACTTGTCTCTAGGCTAGGTTAGGCCAAATTTACTTGTCTCTAGGCTAAACTGATAATAACCATTCCCAGTTCTGTACTTTATTTATGAATGCATTTTCAATAATACATAGTTTGATATGTGCTAAAATCTTGTCCTTATTATGTACAATTGTCAATACAGTTGTCCAACTCATCCCAAAAGATTGTGCAATTGCTACCACTTTTTCACCTTTTTCATGGCCAGTTTATCTTCCAGTGTTATAGCATGACACTTAGCACTTTCACAATGAATTTTCTTAGGAGCCATGGAGGCAAAAAATAAAGTCACAAATGAATGAGAATAAGACAGTAACCGATAAACAGACATAAGCAAATCTGAATTCAAAACAATCGCGGGAATCACAAGTGACAATGACGCCTAACAGTAAACATTGGAACTACAGTGCAATATGAGCTCTGAAAGACTCATAAAATAAGACAACACAGCTGATTTCTTGAATTGATTCACTAATCTATACTACTTTATGGTGTGTGTCTTAACATTTACTCTATGTATTTTAATATGATTTTATATGCTTTTATTCTTATGTATTGTACAGTAACATGATTTAATGTGCTTTTAACAGTTTTCTAGTGATTTTACAATTCCAATATTTGTGGCAGACAGACGTAAAGTCGAGTAAAATGACTCAACTTGATTTTTATTTTTCCATATATTATTTTTGAAAACCAACATATAATCAAGAACAACTTAAATCGAAATGATTTAAGCCGAGGTATGCCTGTACATGGAACAAATATAACTGCATTTTTAAATAATAAATTATCACTGCTTCTACATGTGCTGTCTACTGCATGTGCAAGTTGAATAATCTATAAGTCTTTCACTTTAGCTAGTACGCAAAAGAAGGGTGATAGCAAAATGTGGTAAAGTTCGATGAAATTATTCTACCCATTTTTCTTTTAGTCACTCATTTACAAATTATTCTACCCATTTTTCTTTTTGTCACTCATTTACAAATTATCTTTTTTTTTATATCTTATTTTCATCACTAGTGTTGAAATAACGAAATTACATGAAGCAGTTCATTATAATTTTTCTTTAATTTAAAAATATCAACAAACCATTTAACACCCTTAAACCATTTAACACACACATACAAATGCATTAAAAATAAAAATTAAAAAAGAGAAAAACAATAAAGTATTCATGTTCAGAATTTCACCTCCAATGAATGACTTAATAAACTCTATAACTTAACCCTAGAGTCATTCCTCTATTCACTTCTGTATAAAAATATTCCATTTGCATTATATATATATATATATGGGGTGGGCAGAATGAGTAAGATTTGCTGTACTTTTGACTTTGGGGATAAAGATATATCTTTTGCAAATGTTCACTACCTTACGAAAACTATAACAGCCAAGCAAATGACTTTCTCTAAATGCATTAAAAACGCTAACATATTCAGAACATTATTTCAGAAGATTATCACTATTTTTTTTTTAGCATATAAAAGACAAATTTAGCTGGGGTAAAATGAGTAACACAAGATAAGGTGAATTTGCCACTTCAATTCTCCAGAAGACAGACTCATACACATCAGTATGTCTACATCAGAAAGATCAAAAATGCAACAAAAATTTAAAATGTCTAGGTTGAATGAAAGAGGATTATGGAAAAATGGCAAATGATATGAAATTAACAAAACTTGGATTAAATCTAAAAACTCAACATAAAACATTCTCTATAGCTTCTTCAAAATCTGCTGGAGTGGCGCTCTCCCTGATATATTTATGCACCATGCAGTTAAAAAAAGGAAATTATTGAAATTAATCACTACTCATCTTACTCCAGTTTAGACATTTTTTGAAATTTGGAAATTATCAAATTAGACATGCAATTTTGTTAGTGAACAGGTTGCAGTCTGAAAGTGACAAAAATATTTTGACAGATTAAATTTAAATGTTGAAGTGAATCTAATGGTTTTTGTGTATTTCTTTAAATGGCTTATAAACACGTTCCACACTGCAATTGTTTTTGTTTCAGCAATCTCAGATCAGGTCACTTGCTATGCAAGTACATCTCCAAAATTAGACATTATTGTGGGGAAAAAAACTGACTTGGAATCCAACAGAGAAAAGAATATTGATTGTTAGACACCCAAAATTATCCAGCTATTTTATTAACAACCTCAATTATAATCAGATCAAAATTGAGGAAAAATTTCTTGGAAAAATAACTGTTATCTGACTATGTTTCAAGCTCTCAACTTCAACAACTATGCTGACCAATTTCTACTCCCAAAGATGATGAATACTTGCAATGTAATAATTTCAAACAAGCAGGAAGGAAATAACAAGAAATCAGAAATTACTCATTTTGTCCCATCCATCCATATATATATATATATATATATATATATATATTTGAAGATAAGCAACAAAAATTCAATAGGTTATAGCAGTACGTACGTTTCGTACAAGCTCCATTTATTCATGTAGTGAGAACACCACAGAATGTAAAATGAAAATGTACTCCTCAGCTGCATAATGGAATTTCATTTTAGAAAGACATTTTGAAGATGTTTGCAAAAAACAAGAGTAAGAGAAGAAAACATACCATCTCGACTATGCTGCTGTTCAACAGATTGAACAGCAACATAGTCGAGATGGTATGTTTTCTTCTCTTACTCTTGTTTTTTGCAAACATCTTCAAAATGTCTTTCTAAAATGAAATTCCATTATGCAGCTGAGGAGTACATTTTCATTTTACATTCTGTGGTGTTCTCACTACATGAATAAATGGAGGTTGTACGAAACGTACGTACTGCTATAACCTATTGAATTTTTGTTGCTTATCTTCAAATTTTATTCACTAAATCTCTTGATTTTGTTTTTGGTTTTTACCCTACCAAATTCTGGTGCCTCAAACATTTTAAGTACCACATTTAATATTGTGATTAAATCTATATTATTATTATATATATCCAAGAAAGTTAGGGTTTGTGAATCCAACCCACTAAGGGATAATATCTATCCAATATACTGCTGGAAGAATACCCAATTATTATTACACCAGTGTTTTTTCATTGCATTACCAAGTGCAATAAATAGGTGCAGGTAAAAATCCCCTCCATTTTCTTTTTGCTATATATATATAATGTAACTCCTTCCAGAGATTTATTGTTGCCTCTTATGTCGTTAAAGTCTTATCAAGAGCTTCCATTGCACCTCTATGTGACAAGATGCATTAATCCCAAATGATAAGGTGGCATTGGCACAACACTTCTACTGAACCTGAATCTTTGCTTATGTTACATATTGGAATCACTTGTGACCAGGTTTAGTGGTAATTTAAAAGCAAAATGAGCTGTTCATCCTCCTGGGAGAATGTTGGCAGCAAAGCCAGACAATGGTACAGCAACTGCAATTTTTTTTTTTTTTGTTGCCTTACTTTGGAGAGAAGCAATGTTACAAATGTTTTACCTGTGTCACCAGGATCAAGAAAGAAAATTCCTCTACTTTTTTCTGACAATTGTGGAACGCCGCATGCACACACACACACACACACAGAGATACATATACATATCTTATCAAACATCAGATGAATTGGACGTGTGTGTGTGAGAGAGAGATAGAGAGTGAGTGAAGGGGTGTGTTGTCATGTATATGTTCGTACATAAATAAATAGGCATACATCTTTCTTGTATGTATGTATGTGTGCGTGTGTGAGAAAGAGAGAGTGCCACTTAGACATCACTGTGTGTGTGTCTGTCTCTCTCTCTCTCTCTCTCTCTCTCTCTCTCTCTCTCTCTCTCACACACACACACACACACACACACACACACACCCAAAAAATGTATGCATATGTATTTATGTATGTACGAATACATGACAACATACCTCTTCACACACACACACCATCGAAAAATGTATACAAACATACATATAAAAACACGTGTACGTTTGTGACTGGTTACAAATACATGGTGATGAACACGGCGTGAAAAAGAAAATAAATTTAAAAAATTTTACGTAAATTAACGAAATGTGCGAGTTCCAGCAAAATAATGCCCATATTTTTTGGACATCCCATATTAAATTGAAAAATTTTAGCGTGATATTTGTGTAATAAAGAACAAACCTTTCCTTCTATGCATGGTTATATATGTACACAGAAATATACGAGTGCAGAAGATGTAAGCAATGAAAATAACTTGTTAACAGAAATTATGTTTCTTAATATGACAGACAGAAAGTAAATAAGAAATTTTAACGGAAAATAAAGTATTGTACGGATTGAAGCGAAATTTGTCACTCAGTGAACCAAAGAGCCAGTATCGAAGGAACGAGAAGGAAACCGTCAACAACAGAAAAACACAAAACTGTACGGATTGAATTGAAATTTATGAAGATACTTCTGTCAGTAAATTATGAAGTTACTTACATCAATAATTGTGAGCTTCTTTCTGTCAGTAACTTGTCGTTGTTTGTTTGTAAACAGCCACTCGAAACTTAGACTGTGAAGTTAAACAATGACGTACGAAAATTGAAAGTGAAAACAAGAGATATAGATAGAGAGATATGGATAGCGAGATATACATAAAGAGATATGTGACGTGACGGACGCTAGAAAACCGGAAGTAGATCTTTTAAAAACTTTCGAATACGTGAATGTAATATAAAAAGTAATAATTTTAATTTTTAACAATTAAAAAAAAAAAAAAAATATGAAAACCCTATTATATGTTCAAGCTAAAATTATTCATGCATCACGAGTATGGAAGTAATTGGTGAAACCGTTTTCGCATGAAGAGTGAATACGCACACATCTCTATTTTATATATTAGATAATTAAAGACATTTAATATTAAACAACTGAAGCTTCAACATAGCACACACACCTCTGGTAACCGCTTCTGCTACAGGTCCATAGGCAATAAATAGTTGAAAACTACGAGTTAAAACTAACGAGTATATGTGGGTGGAATTTAAATTAAGCTCCTACGCTACATTACTTTGGTCTTGTGCTTAATCAAAGAATTCATTATTGAATAAATCATGCTTTCATATTACATAATAGGAAGACTTGGATACAAATTAAGATATAAACATTCGATTACAAACAAATATATACAAATAAACACACTCAAACCTATCAACTAGCCCGTTTCCTCCTATACGTAATTCAAACTCAAGTGCATTCATGGAACTTAATACAAATATTTTTATTTATTCTATTTAATTCCCCATCATTGCTTCAAGTGATTGTTTTATTAAATACTCTTTTTAAAAAATTGCGATGCACTCTCCGATTTACCAAAATACTTCTCTTTATTCTATTATTTTAACTAAACGACTAAGAATGGTGAATATTTTGAGAGAGAGAGAGTGGAGGAGAGAAAGAGACGACAGACAGACAGACAAACAGACAGATTTTAAAACAGAAATTCAATTGTGTATCAGATCTTATCCTGGAAGTTTTCTTCATAATCAAGATCCGTTAATTGAACTCATCGACCATGGAGTGAAAGTTTAACATTGTTATTGTATTATTTGTATTTTCTTAAATCCCATTAGCTATTCTCGTTTCACACATGCGTGCCCTTCCAAACAAAATAGCTGGTGAGCGGCAATGGCTATTCCTTAACGATAAATAAAGTAAATATATCAGCGCGTAATCTATTTCAAAGGCACGGGGGCAAGTTAAAATTGATCGGTTGGTAATTGACAACGTTTCATTTGCATGAGGTATGCAAGCACACAGTCACACACATGCATACATAGATACACGCCCACAGACTTTTATTTTTGTTTTAATAGTTATTTGCAGTTTATGTGATAAAGTATTTCAAATCATTCTTTAGGTAGAGACCTGTTATCAAAAGAGTTGCCCAGTAAAAGATAATTTCATGTCTCCTCAAGGAGAATTGAGTGATTTGTCCATAAATTAATATTGTGTATACATTTTAGTGTCATTCTTTTTCTTCTTTCTCCCTGTGTGTGTGTGTGTGTGTGTGTGTTTCTGTGTGCGTGTGTGTAA
Source organism: Octopus bimaculoides (assembly GCF_046866305.1). Lineage (NCBI taxonomy): Eukaryota > Metazoa > Mollusca > Cephalopoda > Octopoda > Octopodidae > Octopus > Octopus bimaculoides. The sequence continues at coordinate 96,007,378 of NC_142930.1, read as the reverse complement.
TTCTATGTATTTCTCTATCATCTTGCTGTCTATCCTTTTTATACTCGCGTGCTTTTCACATTTAGCTTGCAAGAAACCGACTCAATCAAATTTGTCTCCGAATGTTAACGATTTCGACGTTCTCTCTTTTACATCTAAAGAATAACAAACACAATAAATTTTCAAAATTTAACTGAGTTTTTCTCCATCAATGTTCCCTTTCATCTCTCTTTAAACACTCTTGTTTTATCCTTATCAATAATTCTGTTGTTCCTCTGGCATCTCTGTGTGCGTTACTGATTGCACTATTTGAAGGCAAGACAAATTCATGACTTTTAAGCAACAGAAGACTAAAACGTAATATAATCGTTATCTAAAAACGATGATTATATATTTTTAGATTCTTTTTAAATAATGATTGGTTGTAGCATCGCTGTTTGTTTAAGAAGTCCACTCGACTTCACGATACCTTCTATCACTAAATGAGACGATTAGGCGTCGCTGTTTGGACGCTGATTGGACATTAAACCTGTTTGAGCAATGTTTTTTTTTTTTTTGTGATGGTACTTTTTGGCGAAAGTAAAGAATACATACACCCGGTGGTTATAGTTAGGATTAGGATTAGGGTTTAGAGTTAGGGTTAGGGTTTAGAGTTAGGTTTAGGGTTAGGGTTTAGGGTTAGTTTTAGGGTTAGTTTTAGAATTAAGGTTATTGTTACGCCGAAAATCGGTAGTGTACGTATTCTTTACCTCCGCTGTACTTTTTGTCACTGGAGGCAAACGCGCGCGTAGAAATATACACATGCAGATACAGGAGAGAGAGAGGGGGGAGGCATGAGGGAGAGAGAGAATTACAATTTATTTATTAAACACGACTTACATAAATACTTTCCCTCTCTTCACATACATAAAGACAAATTGTTCATGCACATGAACACAGCTCGCTGCCTTAATACATCTTAGTACTGATCTCAAATTTTGGCACTAGGCCAGCAATTTCGGGGGCTAGTCCATTACTTATTTCATCGAACCCCGATTGGATAAAAAAAAGCAAAGTCGACCTCAGCGGAATTTGAACTCAGAACGTAAAGGCAGACGAAGGATCTTTTCTATTTAAAATTTGGTACAATATTAATACACTTGCCCAAACTGAATGGCTGGAGTTATTTCATTTTTTTTTTCTTGAAAAATGTTTTTAAAAAGTTATAGAGGTATAAAGTTTGATCATTTTCACCCAATCAGGAAACAGGATTTGGAAGCTGTCATTTTGTACGTGATTGCACATTTTGTCGTCAATATCCTGAAAATAGCATTTAACTTTCAGTCTTAATTTTTTAAACATCCTCTGTTTTCAATGTTTCCATAATAGAAACGAAGTTACTGGAGCTTGCTACCATAATCACACAGAACACAGCGTCAAATTTGTCAACACCTACTTCCTCGCAGATAAAAGACTTTTGAAAGACTGCTCGGATTCGCTTGTTACTATGGCAAAAGGCACGTTGAGAGACAAAAGGATTCTCATGTTCCGCTTCTTACAATCGAGACAGCCATGAATGTGCCTGTGGCTTACGATTGGCTAAAATTACCAAAATTTTCCAACTTTGATTACTAATAACTCTTTATTTATTGATTTATAGCGAAAATTACTTACACGTCATTAATTAGCTTATGAAAGTGTATCATTACACTGAATATGAAATCAATTCGAACAGAAAATTGACGCTGGCAACCAAACAGAAAAGATCCCAGACGAAGTACAGCAAAGCATTTTCCCCGACATACTAACGATTCTTCCAGCTCTCCGCTTTAATACATCTTAATATTCATTACTCTTTTTTAATGTAATCGACCAGCCCCCGCCCCTGAAAGTGATGTCCTTGAGCCAAAATTTAAAACTGCTCTCTCTCTCTCTCTCTCTCTCTGGTATTTTTTCTACTTACAGCGCCAAGCTTTAAATTCTACTTCGTAAAAAATGTACAGAAATCTAATGAGAAAATTTTTCATTTCCATGTTCAATATTTTGCTAGCCATATAGTAAATCAGAAAGCTAAATGATGTTTAGTAAGTGAGATTACAAGTCAAATGTCAACGAGAGAAAGAAAACAAAAAAATTCTTGGTGCCAAAGTTTCTGGGCACACAACGTCTGATGTCAAATAAGTTAGCGTGACAGTTACACGCCGAACAGAGTAAAATTTTGTCAAAATTATGTATGTAGAAGCCCTTTGGATGTGTGTGTGTGTAGTCGATTCAATTGAACGATTAAAAAACGAAAAAAAAGAAAAATAACGAACGTGAGAACGTGCACAAGAAGTGTATTTGACGCTAAGTGAAAGGAGAGAGTTGATATATATATATATATATATATATATATATATATATATATATATATCATCATCATCGTTTAACGAAAGGTGAGAGTTGATATATATATATATATATATATATCATCTTCATCATCATCGTTTAACGTCCGCTTTCCATGCTAGCATGGCTGGACGGTTTGACTGGGGACTAGTGAGCCATATGGCTGCACCAGGCTCCAATCTGATCTGGCAGAGTTTCTACAGCTGGATGCCCTTCCTAACACCAACCACTCCGAGAGTGTAGTGGATGCTTTTACGTGCCACTGGCACGAAGGCCATGCTCAAATGGTGTTTTCCACGTACCACCGGCACAAGTGCCAGTAAGGCGACGCTGGTAACGATCACGCTCGAATGGTACTTTTTACTTGCCGCCAGTACGGGGGCTACGTAGCGTCCCTGGCCACGATCACGCTCGGATGGTGCTCTTAGCGCTCCATTAACACGGATGCCAGTCATGCGATGCTGTCATCGAATTCGATTCCGATTTCACTTGCCTCAACAGGTCTTCACAAGCATAGTTTAGTGTCCAATGAAGAAAGGTACGCCTAAATGGGCTTGTTACACCACCGGCATAGGCCACAGGTTATGGTCTCACTTGGCCTGATATATATATATATATATATATATGGTGGACATTGTGGTAAGAAGCTTGCTTCCCAACCATGTGGTTCTTGGTTCTGTCCACTGTGTGGCACCTTGGGCAAGTGTCTTCTACTATAGCCTAAGTTGCGAGGGGGCTATTCGTACGACCTGGACATGTAGAACACAATGTCAAAAATGAAAATCCCCCCCCCCCCTGGGTTTTGGTCAAAATTTTTTTAGGGGGAATCGCATGGCCGTGATATGTAGAACACATTATCGAAAGCGAAAATCGCCAAAATTAAAAAAAAAGTTACAGCCATTTTCCCTCAGTGTCTAAACTCAATGTCCACCATATATATATGACGAGTTTTTACTGCATTTTTTATTTTGAGAGAAAATATATCTTTTACAAATGGTCACTACTTAACAAAACCTATATTAGCAAAGCAAGTGACCTCTATATACATTTAAAGTACTATAACATATTCATAACCCTATTTCAGAAAATTATTACCTTTCTCTTTGAGCATATAAAAGACAAATTTAGCTAATGCAAAACGTGTAACACAAGATAAGGTAAATTTGTCACTTCAGTTCTCCACAATTACGTCTGAAAAAAGACTCATACACATCAATATCCATCCTTAAACGTCAGAAAGATCAGAAATGCAACAAAAATTTAAAATATCTAAGTCAAATGAAGGAGGATTATGAAAAAATGGCAAATGATATGAAATTAACAAAATCCGATTAAATCTAAACGAATCTAAATCTAAACATAAAATATTCTCTATAGCTTCTTCACGATATGCTGGAGTGGCTGTCTTCCCTATATATTTACGCATCATGCAGTTAAAGAGAAGAAATTATTGAAATTAGTCATGACTCAATTTACCCCATTTTAGACATCATTTATTTAAAATTGAAAATTATCAAATTAGACATTAATATGAGAAAAAATTGACTTGGAATCCAACAGAAAAAAAGAATATTGATTGTTAAACACCAAAAATTATACAGATATTTTATTATCAACCTCAATTACAATCGGGTCAAAGATGAGGAAAAATTTCTTGAAGAAAAAGTACCTGACACCTGGCTATGTTCCAAACTCTCTCAACGTCAACAACTATGCCAATTTTTACTCCTAAAGCTGATACAACCGTACACAGTGATGATGCAATACTTGCAATGTAATTATTCTAAACAGATAGGGAGAAAATAATGAGAAATCAGAAATTACTAATTTTACCGCGGGTACTAATTTTGGTCCATCCCCTTGTGTGTGTGTGTGTGTGTGTGGTGGGCCTCCACGTGCATGCAGGAGTGTGTGTTTATGTTAGATCATTTAGTGCTACCAGTAATATATAACCCAGTACAACCTGTCGCATGGTCGGACTGTTGGCAACTAAATGGGCAACCTTACCAAGCCTGCTTGATAAGGAAGGTGGTTTTCGTTGGACATCCTGCAGGATGAAAGACAAAACCATCAAGGGATGGATGAACTCAGTCGAATCAACCGCTATCCAACAGTTTGGAGTGAGAAACTCCTAATGTTTGTTTAGATTAGAACAAAGAAATAACACCCGCCTCATTGCGAAGCCGGAGATCTGAGAGTCTTAGCGATGTTGTGCAAGCTGTTAACGACTTTAAATTTCAACATGGGGCTTTGCTGACAGCCAGTTTTTAATATCTAGCCAATTTGTCGGTGATGGTCATATTCTTTTACGTGTTGACATCCACCGTGTGTGTGTGTGTAATATATAGTTCTCGAAAATAATTCTGGAGGACTACGACTCAACGAAATGCTCAGCGGTATTTCGTCCGTCCTGAGTTCAGGGCGAAATAAATGAAGTTTATTAGTTACTGTGGTCAATACAAAACTAGTTTCACGATTAATGAACAAACTAAATAAATCAATCTTTTAAAAATGAATTTAATTTAGGATTACGTTTTCTGATCTTCAGTTGTATATACCATATTTTAAGAAAAAATATAAATAACTATAAAATATATTTACCTTCATTTATCCGCATCAATTCGTAACCCAAGGTGTTCAGTATATTGAAAAAAGTCAGAGAAGGAGAAGAAACAGACTTCTTCATCCACATTCAAACATGCTGGCAAATTATGTGTATATATATATATATGAAGACAAAGACAAAAGTTCCTAAATATTCGAAGGGGATGAAAAATAAAAACGTTTTCAATAGTTACCACATGTATCTAGATTTCTAACATCAATGAACAAATAAAATAATGTGCTATCCGTGTTCTCTTCAGTACGGGCGCTACGATTAACGTATAATTATGGGACAAATAGACATTATAATTTTTGATGCATTATAATTTTTCAAATCCACCGCGCAAGCGCAGTTATAGTCGGCAGCAAATAAAAATATATGTGCTGACTTTCTTCAAAATTACGAAAATCATATTAAGAAGATATATATAGGGTAGAAAAATTAGAGAAATGTTCTACCAGTGGCTAGCATGCATAAAATAGTCAACAGACATATTTTTCATATAAAATTAGTGTACATTTATATACAAAAGAGGTGACCCTAACAGGACACCTTACATGATAAAAAGAGCATACATACACATATATGTGTATGTATATATATATATGTATGTATATATATATATATATGTGTGTGTGTGTGTGTGTGTGTGTGTGTGCCCTCCTGATAGAATATCAAGATACTAGTGAGCCCCGTGGAAATTCTACAGAACGAAAAAGATTTAGAGAAGATATTTAAGAAAGAAAGGATGATTTGCATTTTTATTTTTATTTTCCTAAGTTATTTCACTTCTGGTCATAATAATATACTATATGATATTAGAATTTCTCTCAGTTAAGCACTTTCTCTTTTTCTCTCTGCCTCTTCAATACATTAGGTATTAGTTGCGAAACGTGTGTGCACAGCTTTGATGGAACTGTGTTACACACGACCGGTAAGGCTGACACAGTTAACATTACTTTTCATGTCTTTAACATTTCTCCCTTTCACTTCACCTCTCACTTCCTCTAACCACATGAGTGATAGCATAAATCATCGGATGGCTACTTGCTTTCTCACTTACTCTCGCATTTCCTCTTCCTCTCTCTCACTCCATCTCTTCCTCTCTAACAAACTAAAGCGTAAAGTATGAACGAACAGACAGAAGAATAATATTATGTAGATTTAGTTTTAAAAAATGTTCACTATCAATACACCACCACCATTATTATCATCACTATAGTTTTCAGTAACAAAGCTCATTTAATTTCCTTGCTGTCGATGTATCTCTACTCTGACAATACAATTACTATCTGCCTTCCCATCTATCTATCTATCTATCTATCTATCTTAATGTAACTGCCTTCCCTGTCCATCTCTCTCTAACTGCCTTCCTTTAACCTGACCACCAAAACATCACCCTCTGTTAGATATTGTATTCTGAACATATCTCTTTCTCTTTACCTTTCTTTCCCCCACCCTACTGCACATCTTTAACACTTCCTTCTCTCTCCCTCTTTTCTCTCGCTCTTCGCCTCTCACTTCAACTAACCACGTAAGGCATTTGGCCTTATTATACATCTTTCTCTACTTCTTTCTCACTTTCTTCTCCACTCACACTTCTCCCCTTCTCTCTCACTTTTACTCTCACACACTCCACCTCTCTTACTAACTAAACTATAACGGGTGAACGAACAGGCAGATTATCATATAGATTGTTAAGCTAACAGATTGGAAATTTGTATGGGAAGGAAAACTGCCAAAAATGTAAGGCATTCTTCTGGATCAGTATCGATGTATGTTGTTGCTGTTGTTGTTGTTGTGGTTGTGGTGGTGGTGGGTGGCGGTTGCAGCGGCAGAAGAGGAGACGGCAGTGGAGGCAGAGGAGGAGGAGACTGCGGTGGCGACGGCGACGGTGGGGTTTCTCGGTTCACCTTGATTGGAAGTATTACAGTTCTGACTAGTTCGTCTTTCAATGTATTAGGGACTATATTGTCCAATTAAGAGCTGTGTCCGTGACCCTTGCAAGTTGTACCTCTTTATTTTTTTATAAATTCGTGTGCACAAAAAATCTTATTTTGTGCAATTTTATCTCCCGAGACAAAAGTAGGAACGTGCAAAATGTGCAATAAGTATAATTATTAATTACTACATTAATTTTGGAAATTAACCTAGTGAGCACATTAGGTATTAGTTACGAAACGTATGTGCACAGCTTTGATGGAACGGTGGCACACAAGATCGGTAAGGCTGACACGGTTAACATTGCTCTTAATCATTTGAAAGTTGACGACCGCAGGAAAAACGAGGGGAACGCAATTGAAGTTTCAAGATCAAACCTACATCAGAGTGATTAAAGGGAAAATATGGCTATTGATGCGCGCACTAGTTTCCTTACCAATAATAATGATGATGATGATAACTATAAGTGCGTCAATGGAAATAACTCAAAGTGGTGTGATTCATGGAGGGCTTGTGAGATGAGTGAACGTAATGTGGCCTTGATATTCTTTTATATTAAATTTCTTGCCTTTTGCACAGATAAGTACAATAAGTGAAATGAAACGCATTAGCTTAGAAACGAAATCTTGTTAGAAGCCTCGCTCACTGAGATGCCACTTCTTAATAGCAAACGAAAGCAAGTACATTTTTTTTCAGTGATATTTATCAAGCAATACTAACAGAATGGAAACATTTTCAATTTAATACATGTGGCTTATTAAATAGTTTTAAATATTGTTATTAGAAGGTACACTAGCTTCATAATTTCCTTCTATTTCATTATCTACTTGCTTTGATTCTAGTTGGGCAAAAACGTTAAACAAACAAGAAAACAAACAAAAAGAGAAAACACAAAGGGATGATTATTGTATTATTGTAGTTTGGTCAGAAAATGGTATTTGTGGCTGACTATAGGATCCTGGAAACATGAGTACGTTAAATAATTAGAAGGAGATTTCACGGAGACATGCGTTTTCATTAACTCTGCTTGCGCAATCGTTCAACTGTGTAGATTTCTTTGTATCTACGTATGTCTGTTTACACACATACAAACGTACACTCATATACACACATCACCATACATACATCATACATATTTACGTACGTATGTGTGTATGTAAGTATATGTATACGTGTGTGTATGTGTGTATGCATATATGCATGGTATAAATGTATATATATGATATATATACATATATATGCATGTTGTGGTGTTAAATCACACATGTATACATATATATATATATATATATATATATATATATATATATATATATATATATATATATACATACACATATATGCATTTATACGCATATATACGTTATATACGCATATATATGTGTGTGTATTCATGTTTGTATGTATGTGCATGTATATATGTGTGTGTGCGCGTGCGCAAATGTACATGCATATGTATGTATGTACAAGTGTGTGCGAAACAATATAATCCACCTATTTGGTGAAATCGGCGTCATGGAACCTCCTACATTTCGAAGTGATAGCGTTATAGCTTTTCATTTTACACGCATGGATGCATCTTAATGATGTGCTGAGACTGAGTAAAGAGGAAGGCTATATTGGATAGATATCGTACAAAGAGAGATTCAAGGATATCAATAATATACGCTCATCTTTTTCCTCCTTGGTATACATTTACACACACACACACACATAATCAACATTAATAGCGGCAGTAGCTATAAATGTGTTCCGATCCAAAGTAAGGCAGTTATAAATATATATCTTGAGAAAAGATCGAATCTTAAATTTCTTCCATCTCTTTTTCTCTAACACTATTTTTTTAATAAAATAACTAACAGTAATTACTGTTGTCAAGTATATTTGATCACATACACACACACACACACGCACACATACACATACTCACACACGCACACTCACACACACACACACACTCACACACGCACACACACACACGCGCGCACATAGATATGCATGTGTACACACACACACACAGATATGCAAGTGTATGCTCGCGCCCGCGCATGCACGCGCACGCATGCGCACACACACACACACACATCGCAATTTGCACTATCTGTTGTCAATCGGTTAAGATGTTTGGCATCTCTCACAACGTCTTCATGTTTTGGCAATAAAATGACCCTTACCGAAGATAAAACACCGGTAGAATTATTATTTCTGTGTGTATCTTGCAAGAACTAGTTCCAAGTTAGCTATAGTTGAGAAACTTCGTATTTGTGATATATTTTATATTTTACAAGAACAGGAATTGCTACACGTTGATTTCAGAATGTCTCCAATAGCATCAGATTTGATCACGACTGAATCTGATATTTTCGAGCAGTTGTCACACAAAAAAAAAAAAATATGATAATGCCAGTGTAATAAAAAAAAAAATGTCACTAACTTCTGTTAGATAAAAGTAAAAAATGAAATATGTGCTTCAAAACAGATTTTATACTCCTCCGAAAACAGGAATTATAATATAAAAATGTCAATTCATACAAAATAATAGCAACATTCTTGTAACATAACTAAGCGAAAAAAATTAAGAGAATTAAGTAAGTGTTCAGGAGTTCAGCTCGGTGTGTTCAAGTAAGATACAGTTTATAATAAATCAACAATATACTGAAATGAAAATACCGCTGATGTCGTTAAAATGTATGTCTGTAAATTAGTATTTTACTGTGAGGTGCATTGTTGTTTCTCCATTCAGATTTCTGATTGAGACTAGGTCTGCATTCATGTATGGAGACCGATTCAGTAACCTGTCTAAGTGTTGCATCATTGGAGGATGTAAGTATATCTACTTTGAGTCTTATCCAATGCATGCTGGCAGAAAGTAAAAGTAGCTTTCATTTCTCGTATACATATTCCAGTATTCACTGAATTGCTTGTTAATATTTGAACGGTCTAGGACAGTGAGCTGGTAGAGTCATTACTGCGCTGGGGAAAATGCTTAGCGGCATTCTGTCCATCTTTCCATTCTAGGTTCAATTTCTGCTGAGGTCAACTTTGCCATTCATCCTTTTAAGATCGATAAAATAAGTACCAGTTGAATCTTGGAGTCGATCTAATTGACTTATCCTTTCACCCAAAACTGCTGGCTTTGTGCCAAAACTTGAAACCAATATTTGAGCAGTCTTGAAGGCAGGGAGCTGGCAGAAGCGTTAGCACGCCAGGAAAAATGCTTAGCGGCATTTCATCTGTCTTTATGTTCTGAATTCAAATTCCACCGAGGTCAACTTTGCCTTTCATCCTTTCGGGGTCAATAAAATAAGTACCAGTTGAACATTGGAAATCAAAAACGAAGGCCTATAAGAACTGGCCTATAACAAAATTTCTCTGGAACAGTGTCTCAGTGACAAAGCAGTAGTTGGAGAACAAAAATATTGACGTTTCAAGAAATAAAATTAATTTCAAAGTGAATTTATCAGGTTTGTGTATAATTAAATGGCTCTTCTTTCTCATAAAGCTCTTCCAGTATATAGTGTTGGCTGTAATTTCTGTAGAAAAACTGTAAAGAAAACCTTAACAAATGATGTAAAAGCACTGATAACACTGTAGTATTGACTTATAAAAATGTTTAGTATACTTTGTAGTATATAACGATTGCATAACGAAATACAGTGTCCCTACAGGTCTTTAATATTTACATACAAGCTTCCAGGAATGTGTTTACTATGTAAAATTGGTATATCCAATAACGTTACACTGCTATATTTAGTGGCTACTAAAGCAATGTGTTTGTGGATGATTAATAGGTTGGATGGGTACTGATGAGGGAGCAAAATCTCCTGAAATATGACATATACGCCCACTACCAATTTTTCATCTTCGATCTCATTGTTGTTTACATCAAGCATCTCGAATACAAAACGTCGTAACAAAACTAGGGCTGATTATAATCTGTAGAGGTAACCTTAACAAGTGATGTAATAGCACTGGTACCACAGTAGAACACAGTATTATTTTATAAAAACGTTTAATATATTTTGTAGTATATTATGTTTGCGTAACGAATTGCTCGTTAATATCTTTAATATCTTGAAGGTGACAAGCTGGCAGAGTCATTAGCATGCTGGACAAAATGCTTAGAAGCATTTCTTCTGGATCTTTTCTGTTTGGCTTCCACTTTTCAATTTCTTTTCAATCTTTTTCCGATTGACTTCAGATTTAGTTTATTGATGTAATTTTGTATGTTTACTATTGACATGAAATTCATTTTCACTATAAATTAATACATAAACAGTTAATAGCTTTTAAAATTTGCAAATTTTGGGTAATTTTAGCCAATTGAAAGCCACAGTGTCAGTTTCTATAGTAACAAGCCAAACGTTGACATTCTCCTGTATAAACAATGTGTTTTTTACGGAAAACAAAATATACTGTTTACTCTTTTTTTTCAAATTGGACTACAGTTAGTTTTGTTCTGCTCTTAAAACTACAAAATGTGTTGTGTACTTTTTTTTTTTTACATTAACTGCATATCAAATGCTCAAAACTACAAAATATGTGTTGTTTACTCATTTTTTTCTTTCTTTTTGTCATTTTTCGCATATTAAATGCTTAAAACATGTGCTATCGTTGCAGTGTTGACATTATTGGGTGCCGGTGTAGTATGTAATCTACATACATGTTTCTGGTACAGCTTGTGATCTACATTAGTTCAAATGGAGTTTCCCATCAACAGAGTTTTGGTTCGTGAGTTCTTTTTTTTTTTTTTTTCCATGTTATTTCACCAGCATATTCAAATCTAAATAGATATTACCTTGTCTACAGAATTCATATTTTTTGCACCCAAATGATTTTGAAAACTGCAGAATAAATGATAATCAGATGGGGCAATGTCCGGCGAATATGGTGGGTGGGGCATCATTTCCCATTCAAACTGCTCTAGCCTTTGGAATGTCATCCTTGCTGTATGTGGTCAAGCATTATCCTGATGGAAGAACACCTTTCGTCTTGAAACCAAATATGGTCATTTTTCATCCAGAGCTGACTTAAGCCACTCAAGTTGCTCAGAGTAGATCTCCTTTGTTATTGCTTAGTTTGGGTTTAAAAGTTCAAAATGGACTAAACCTTTCATATCCCACCAAACAGATAACAACACCTTACGTGGGTGAAGACCTTCTTTAGCCTGGGATGCTGGTGTATCTCCTTACCCAACCCACTGTCTTCGGCACTTGACATTTTTACAGAGAACTTATTTCTCATCACCAGTCACTATTCGATCCAAAAAAGGTTAATTTGTGATACGCGGCAGCAAAGAAGAACACACATTCACTCCCTGCGCGTGATTAGACTTGGTAAGTTTGAGAAACCCATTGACCTAATTTGCTGACTTTTCCAATGGCACGCAGGTGTTGATGAATGGTTGAATGACCAAATCCAAATTTCTCTGCTAGTTCCTCAACAGTTATGATGGGATTTTATTCCACCAGGGTTTGCAGGATGTCCTCGTCAAGCTCTACAGATCTTCCAGGATGAGACTCATCTTCTAGGCTGTAATTTCCAGCTCAGAATTTCTGGAACCACAGTTGACACTGGCTTACGCTTTTTGTCCAATCCCCATATACTGCATTAATATTCCTCACACTTTCCATTGCATTGCTGCCTTTATTGAACTCATAAAGTAAAATATGCCGAATATGCTCCTTTGTCACTTCCATTATAGCTTTGAAAAAAGTAACTGTTAAAATCGAACTGCACTCTCCAAAATTACTACCTGCTTTAATAGCAAGTTGATGCAGGTAGTTGATGTTATCCCATCCCCCTCCGACTTTTAGTTCATGTAATTGAAAAAACTAGATTGTTTATGGGATGACACAATACATTTTTAGCTTTTATTCATATTTTTAAGTTCCACTCACAAAACTCTCAGCTTTTGAGATACTTTTGCAACTTTTAGCTGATTTAATATTATAGATAAAAACGTAGAGAGGTGGGGCAGAAGGGAGAGAGATGATAGGTAGGTAGGTAGGTAGGTAGGTAGGTAGGTAGGTAGGTAGGTAGGCAATTAGGTAGTAGGGAAGGAGGGAGGGGAAGGTAGGTAGGTAAATAGGTAGGTAGGTATGTACGTACGTACTTATATAGGTATACTTGCACATATACACACACATACAATGATCACATGCAAGTGAGTACCACCTGCTTCACTGAGTAGGTCTAAAAAGACAGAAACATGACTTAATCATATTGGAGTTATCTCCCTTAGCTACCTTTTATTGTGGGTTTAGATTTTAAACAACTCAAGAGGGAGTTCACAAGGGTAGGCTGAAAGGTTTTTTGGCTGATTTTGAAGGAGTGATGCTAGAGCTGTGAAATATTGCATGCATTAATTTCAACTCATCTTATTAATAACTGCATTGTTTCTTTCCAGGTAAACTTAATCTGACTGAATTTAATTTGTCAAAATATTTTCGTTGCTTTGAGACTACGACCTGTTCACTGACAAGTGAATCTAACGGTTTTTGTGTGTTATTTTAAATGGCTTATAAACACCTTCCACGCTGCAGTTGTTTTCGTTCCAGTACACAATCTCAGATCAGGTCACTTACTATGCAAGTACATCTCCTTAATCTGACTGTTCAAAGAAAACTTCAAAAGTAACTAGTAATGACTTCTCTTGAAAATGGACAAAATTTGGCATTGTGGTGCTATCAGGTACCTACAGAAAAAGGCTTAAACCCCCAAGGATATTCATACTGACATGGTTACTACATTATGGGATGACACTCCAGCTTTATCAACAGTGCAAATGTGGGCTGCTGAATTTAGGAGGGGAAGGGAGAGTCTTGGAGATGATCCAAGGTATGGGTGCCTTGAAATTGTGGTCACCATGATGATGGATCAGAGGTGACTGACAAATAGCCAATGCTATTAGCATATCCCATGAGAGAATTGAGAATATTCTGAAAAATGAAGGTAGGTAGGTGGTTAGGTAGGTAGGTAGGTAGGTAGGTAGGTAGGTAGGTAGGTAGGTAGGTAGGCAGGCAGGCAGACAGGCAGACAGGCAGGCAGACAGGCAGGAAGGAAGGAAGGGAGGGGGAGGGGGAGAGGGAGGGAGGGAGGGAGGGAGGATGGATGGAAGGAAGGAAAGAAGGAAGGAAGGAAGGAAGGATGGAAGGAAGGATGGAAGGAAGGAAGGAAGGAAGGGAGGGAGGGAGGGAGGAAGGGAGGGGGAGGAAGGATGGAAGGGAGGGAGGGAGGAAGGGAGGAAGGGAGGAAGGAAGGAAGGAAGGAAGGAAAGCAGGCATGCAGGCAGGTTAAGTAGACAGGAAGGTAGGCAAGTAGACACATGAACTTCATAAAAATCTAGTTGAATGATACTACAATGAGTATCCCCAAAAGGACAAATGTTCCTTTCATGCTTGTCAAGAGATTGTAAGGTGATAAAATTATGAAAACACAAAGGTGAAGTGGAACCTAATTCACGACTGAGTCGCCCTGGCATAATGAATAATTATAAACCATCTAGAATAATGAGGATATTCACTCCAAGAAACATAAAGAACAGCGTCAATAAAGATATTAAGAAACAAGAAAAAGAAACAAAAAACAGGTGAAGGTGAAAGAAAAGTTAGTTAAATAATGAAATATATGAATGGAGAAAGAGAAGAAAGAGAGGTAAATGCAGAAAAATGGATTGAAATCTGTGGAAAAAATGTCAATGGATAGATAGATAGATAATTAGGTAGATAGGTAGGTAGGTAGGTAGGTAGGTAGGTAGGTAGGTAGATAGATAGATAGATAGATAGATAGATAGATAGATAGATAGATAGATAGATAGGTGAGGAAAATGAATAATAAAAATAAAGAAATGAACAAAGAGTAGATGGTAAGAGAGAAGAAAGACACTATTTCAGGTAATGCCATCCTTTCACAGCATCTAGGAAGAAGGCGGTTCTCCAATATCCATATAGATTGGATGATAACTTGAGAAATAAATTACAAATATACACTTCCTATGCTGTCAGAGCTGTCACCATCAGCTCTCTGAGTTTTATTTGCTGCACAACAAATTTATAAATGTATAAATTGCAAAGAAAGAGGTTGGACCACTTTTTGAAGCAGACGATGGAGAAAAAAGAACTGAATGGAAGGTTGGCAAATAGGAAAAAGTCATCCGTTAGTGTAGCATGTATATCTGACAGTGGTAATGGTGGTGCTGGTACTGGGAGTTGATATATATGTATACATGTGTGTGTGTATGTGAGTATGTATGCATGTATATGTGTGTGTGTGTGTGTGTGTGTGTGTGTATGTATGTATATATATATATATATATATATATATATATATATATATATATATACACACATATATATATATATATATATATATATATATATATATATATATATATATAAACTTACTGTATAAAGGTAACGCGTGCGTTCTGTCGTGATACAAACAATATATGAATCTATGCATATATATGTACATGTATGTATATACGTTCATCCACATGTACATATAGATACATAACTGGGTACACGACGTGGCAAAAGAACAAGGACAAAAATGGTGAACAAGGTGCAACAAACAAGCAGGCCACATAGAAACATCCCCTTCATCAGCTGCCACCATTAAAACTCCGGCGTTTCGAAGAATTAAGGCAGTACGCATCGTTAAAATGGTTCTTCCCACGAACACAAATTAAATTGTTTTCGTGGAGGGTAGTGGCGGACGGAAAACAAGACAGGAAAACGAAACGGTGAAATAAACAAACAAAAGGCTGTACAGCCAGACGTGAAGTATGTATGTCTCGAACGCTGTGAAGCACATACAGGAGGGGCAAAGAAGTACGTGCGAGCTTGGTGATTCCAAGAACGAAAAGAAATAGCAGCCGCACACACGTGACCAAGGCTGTATGAAGAGAAAGAGTAGCAGAGGGAAAAGGAGGGGAGGAAGTAGAATAAAAGTGAGCAACGAGAGGTAGAGAGAGAGAGAGAAGTAGTGACAGGTAGAGGCGAAGAACAGTAGAGGGAAGAATGAGAGGGGGAGATAGAAATAGAGAGAGTCGCGTTAGAAAAATAGTTAAAAACTTACTGTATAAAGGTAACGCGTGCGTTCTGTCGTGATACAAACAATATATGAGTCTATGCATATATATATATATATATATATATATATATATATATATATATATATGTATATTAGCAGAGGCACCCGGCGTTGCTCGGGAATGAAATTGTTGCTTATATACTTGAAGAAAAAAAGGCAAATTATGCTGCATAGAAATTTGAGGACATTCTGTAGATGGACTCTCAGATGAATGATGGCTGGGCGCCTCTCATGAATGGGGAAAATTGAAGATGTGCCAAAAAGCCTCATTGGTACTTGGAAACTTTTACGAAAATTAAAATGGGGATCGTTGCCAGTGCCCCTGGACTGGCTCTTGTGCGGGTGCCACATAAAATACACCATTTCGAGCGTGGCCGTTGCCAGTACCGCCTGACTGGCCTTCGTGCGGGTGACACGTAAAAGCACCCACTACACTCTCTGAGTGGTTGGCGTTAGGAGGGGCATCCAGCTGTAGAAACTCTGCCAAATTAGATTGGAGCCTGGTGTTGCCATCCGGTTTCACCAGTCCTCAGTCAAATCGTCCAACCCATGCTAGCATGGAAAGCGGACGTTAAACGATGATGATGATGATGATGATTAAATGAAAAAAAATGATTTACGTGAATATCCTCAGAAGAGTAATTGAAATAAATGGCGATTGTGGAGTCCCCCCCCCCACGCACGCATACACAAGTGTGACTTTGTAAATATGTTTGTATACATTTATGTATGTGTGTGTTTGTAAGAGACAGAGTGTGAGTGAGAGAGAGAGGTTTGTTGTCATGTATACGTGCATGCATAAATATACATACATCTTTGGATGTATGCATATGACAACACAGCCCTTGACTCACTCACACTATGTATCTTACAAACACGCACGCGCGCGCATACACACGTGTGTCTTTGTGAATATGTTTGTATACATTTATGTATGTGTGTGTTTGTAAGAGACAGAGTGTGAGTGAGTCAAGGTGTGTGTGTGTGTGAGACAGAGTGAGAGAGCGGTGTGTATGTAGTATTTACTCTCTCTCTCTCTCTCTCATACACACGAACACACAAAATAGAAAGTGAAGCTTTTTGCGGTTGTTACGTCAATACCGGAAGTTGACATTGAGGAACCTTTTTAAAGAAGTGAATCTTAAATATAAAGCAATATTATTTATTTTTAATTTAAAAAATCAAATGAAGAGCCTAAGATTTATCCGAGGTCAAATTATTCATGCATTACAAGCATGGAAGCATTTGGTGAAGTCGATTTCACGTGAAAAGCGATTACACACACATCTCTGTTTTATATATAGTATATATATATATATATATATATATATATATATATATATATATATATATATATATATATCAATACACACACATACATATATATCAATTGAACTAGAAGGAAGAAACTAGGAAGGCGGTGGTGGTGGTAGTAGTAATAGCAGCAGCAGCAGCAGCAGTAGCAGTAGTAGTAGTAGTAGTAGTAGTAGTAGTAGTAGTAGTAGTAGTAGTAGTAAATAGACTGAGAAAGAACATAGGGAAAAAAAACAAATAGCAAACCAAGAAAACCGGGTGTGAAGCTGCTTAAGGTATTTTTTTTTAAAGTGTGTTTAAAGAAAAGAGGGAGTGAAACTACTGTGTGAGATGACTAGCAATGCAGCTTTCAAATGAAGTGGGAGGGAGAGGAGAGGAGGAGAAGGAAGTGGTGGCGATTTTACTCTTTCTTTCAATACTATAAAAATGTGCAGTATTAAATGAAGAAGGAAGATATCAAATATAGGGTATTGCTCCCACATCTGGGATGGTGCTGCTGTTGCACATAGAGATCCTGGACTGCATTCAGAGAAAGGCCACTTGACTGATTGGCATTCAGTCACCAACAGACACACTCCAGCTTCAGGCCCACAAGCATATCGTCCTCTCTCTCTCTCTCTCTGTATTTTCTTTTGCTACTATAATGGCCTCTGGTCCTCAGATCTGACTGGTCTTGTTGTACCTCACTAGTTGAAATCAAATATTATATTCATTAATAGTTTCAAATTGAATAAAAAATATTTTCACTTTCACTTGATCTTATTTATGCTTGAATTAGCTATATATCATTTATACAAATTAATAAATTTTATAACTAATGTTCAATTGTAATCCATATCAACATTCATTGGAGACCAAACTGCTATAGACATAATGGAAAAAAATTTACTTTATACAGGTGTGGGAGTGGCTGTGTGGTAAGTAGCTTGCTTACCAACCACATGGTTCCGGGTTCAGTCCCACTGCGTGGCACCTTGGGCAAGTGTCTTCTACTATAGCCTCGGGCCCACCAAATCCTTGTGAGTGGATTTGGTAGACGGAAACTGAAAGAAGCCCGTCGTATATATGTATATATATACGACATGATAGATCGCTGACCACTACATTTATATTTTCCTTGTTTCTCTCTTTATTTCTTTCTGTGTTCCTTTCAGTTGAAGAGAGTAGCTCGAAACGTCAAAGACTTTCTCTATTCCCGAGCGTTAAACTAATACATCCATTTGTTGTTTACACCACCTGTCTTCGTCTGTTGTTTTTTTTCGTAAATTCTCACATATATATATATGTGTGTGTATATATTTGTGTGTCTGTGTTTGTCCCCCCAACAACACTTGACAACTGATGCTGGTGTGTTTACGTCCCCATAACTTAGTGGTTCAGCAAAAAAGACCGATAGAATAAGTACTAGGCTTACAAAGAATAAGTCCTAAGGTCGATTTGCTCAACTAAAGGCGGTGCTCCAGCATGGCCACAGTCAAATGACTGAAACAATTAAAAGACATGGAAGGTAATTTTTCAAGAGAAAGATAAAAGTATTTTGTTGTACAGAAAATGCCTTCATTAAGAACAGTTCTGAGCCATTAACAGCATAATCCCAGAAAACTGGACAAACGTTTTTATTCTCAGCATGGTATTTCAATTGAGACAAATTTGAACTGCATTTGAGACCCAAGTTACTTGCCAGACATGAAAAAGTTGAAGTGATTTCAACCACAGTATCTCCACTGATGGCAAATGCAATGTATGTAAGTGATGTTGCTGTCCCCAAATGCAGTCAGTCTAACAGTAGAGTATCTTATTACTTCAGCACCAGTTAAAATGGAGTGGTCAAGATGGACGATGACTGGATCCTTAGTCCAAGGTAAAAAAAAAAAAATCAATGCACAAACTGAAATTAAGTTATAAGAGCTGCATCAAGAATATGCTGAAGAAGGTCAAAGTCTTGGAAAATGTATGGGAAACCTGGCCCTAGATTGTTCTTCATGGAAGAAAACAGTGTATGATGGAAGGATGAAATTTGAACAAAATTGTATCAAACAGGAACAGCTCAAGAGAGATGTTTGTAAGGGCTGTAATGTAAATACATAAGGTGGGGTGGGGCACAATGAGTAATATGTATTATATTTTTAACTTATAGGAAAAATATGTTTCACAAATACACTTACGAAAACTATATCAGCTAAGCAAATTACCTTCCCTGAATGCATTAAAAACACAATAATTTATTCAGAACACTATTCCAGAAAATTATCTTCATTCTCTTTGAGTATACAAAAGACATTTAGGTTGGGCGAAGGAGTAAGATGAAGGAAGGTAAATTTGTTTCTTCAATTTGAAACCTCTGAACTTCAACAACTATGCTGACCAATTTTTACTCTCAAAGATGATGCAATATTTGCAATAGTAATAGTTTCAAACAAATAAAGAAAATGTGACAAGAAATAAGAAATTACTCATTTTTCCCCACTTACCCATTTACCTGTTCCCATCCTATTTCAATATAGTTTTTAGCAATGTAACGGTTTGGTCCAGTTGAGAGAGGGATGCAAGAGCAGAAAGTCCGTGTGAAATTCTAAATGCAAAAGTATTTCGTTTTTGGAACAGTGGATCTCGAAGCACATAAATAATAGCATATAAATATTAGGTTGAAAAGCCCTTTTGGAAAGAAAAAGTATAAGGCAGCTTTCAACTTTTTCCATCCAAAAGGGTTTTTCAACCCAGTGTTTACATGCTGTCATTTATAGATTTATGTGCTTCGAGATCTACAGTTCCAAAAAAGAAAAAGAATTATTTCATATTCTCTTGGAAGTTTATAAATTCTTATACAGTCAACAAAAATATTATTAATCATTAAAAAAAAAACAATCTATTGTCGTTACAACCAACGATAGATAGAAATTGCTTACACCAAGTCAAATAGTTCAAATAATTCAACAGTTTGTCTGAGATGCTGTGGTTGGTAATGACAGTCATTGCCTTTGTCATCTGCATTCATTGGCCTTGACTGCTATGGCCATTACTCTCGTCATTTTCATCGTGACAAAGGGTAAATACCCAGAAACTTGGGTCCGTGTGTATCACGTCAGGTCGATGATGGGAAGGATGACTTCCTTTTGCAAATACTGATAGGGCACAGAAAGTGTGTCAATAGCCAGCTGGAGAAGGTGTTCTCCTGGGGCTACAAGCTACAGTAGCATTCACACTTAGTGGTTAGCCACATTTAAGTGGCAAATTATATATATATATATATATATATATATATATATATATATATATATATATATATATATATATATATATATATACATACATATATATATATATATAGCTGTCTTTCAAAGAAAAAAGCACCAAAAGATGAAACTGTTAATGAGTTGTCAACCCCTTGTTGTCGTCATCGATAATTGAGTGATCAGCATTTGCGTTGATATAGTGATTTCTACCAGAGATTCAATAGGCCATTTGTCTACTGATGTCAGCAATCTCTAACAAAGTTCTACCTGTTTGCACACAGTGATCCAAGTTCGATTCCTAGGCAGTGATTTAGTGTTTAAAACTGCCAAATATTCTTGCTACAGAATCTTGATGTGAATTTGTTTGAGTATGTTGACGCCCAGTCCAATTTAACGAGTGTGAGCGTGTCTAAATAAAGCAGAAGTCATCAGGGAAGTTGTTGACTATGTATTATACAGCGTTTTCACTTGCAGATAGTATGGAAAAAATGTGTTTGGAAGTGGACCGAAACGTCATATGAAGAGGTTCACCAAAACATTATTGTAATATCCACAGCAAGGGGCACTCAAAATTGCCCCATCGGTACAAAAGAGTGTAAGTCTCTAGCGGGACTAAAAACCGTGTTTGTGCTGCTCATGTTTCAGAGAACAATAAAGAGATGGCATGATTAGAAATTGAGCTGAATCCATCACGCATACATGCATATGTATGTACATATGTATGTATGTATGTATGTATGTCGGGCATGTGGAAGGGAGTGTGATTCAGCAGGAGGACTTAAACGACACGCAAAGGTACATGGAGCCCAATTACAACAACAGCCAGCTATTGCTAGTAAAGGTTTTGGATGCCAACTCTGTGCAAGACATTGTAGATCTTTGGCCGGGCTAAAAAGTCACATTTGATCACAGCACCGTTAAGTTAATCTTCGTGCAATGGCCATACTCGATAACGAGGGGGCAGCCAGCATGTATGTATGTATGTATGTATGTATGTATGTATGTATGTATTATGTATGTATTATGTATGTATTATGTATGTATGAGTTTGAACATTTGTAAAATGAAAATGTTTTAAAATTCAGCAGTTCCAATCTGGCACATATTACCATACGTCCACTAGTAGGAGTTTTCTTGACATTTTCATATTTGTCTGTGGTTTATGCACAGTCATTCTCTTGCATAGTGATAATCTAGTCCATCCAAATGTAGTTTTCCAAACATCCACAGCACATTCTGACCTACATCAAATTTTAGGAGTAACAAGTGAAGTTATTTATTTTAAAGACTTATTCATCCTTAAATCTGAACTCCCAGCCTTCGGTAGAATATAGCTAAGTACCACAGTTTAGTATTTCACATTCAGTAACCATGGGGTGGGGAAATTGCTTGGAGACCCTTACCCCAGTTAGTATATTTTTCAATATCTTAGGTTGCTTTTTTGATCTTCAAGTAAAACAGGTAAGTTGTTTGAATGTGGTTGAATATTTCAGTATTTCGCGAGTTAAATGTAGATACATACGACAAAATATTTTTCTGGGTTCAACTTTTTACTTTTCTAAGATTATTTATACTTGTTCAGTCAGTTTTTCAGCCATGTCCGTTGACTGCTAATTGACTTATCCAATTCTGCAAGGTTATCAGCATGAAACCATTCATTAGCATAAATCAGCTATTATGAGTCTGTAGTAACGCCGTGCGCATGCGTAGTCTCACGCATGCGTGGAATTCAACAAGCAAGCTTTCCCGCTTAATTCTTTTTCTTTTCTTGCTGGCCAGCGATTGAGCATGGACGTGTTTAGCTGTCACTCTCCATCTTTCGGACTTACGCTCGACAGCTCGCTTACATCTACATAATAACGTCCCAGCAACAATGCTCACACACACAGAAGCTGTAACAACAAACAAAAGCTAAAGATGTATATATTTACCACCTAAATAAATGTTGTTTAAGTTGATAGTCTGGAGTTCAGCGTTCCGTTATATTTCTTAATTTTATGTAGGAAAGTCAGGTATACATATAAAGATGTATAACCCACTTTCCACTAAAAGTCTGTAATAGCGTATAATTTTATGTATGTTTGTATGAATATTGAAGCCCATGGTGGGTTGTGCCTGAATTCTAAAAGGTATAGCCTTATAACACACTGCACCACGCTGATTCTGCCTGAGAATAATGTTAAGTGAATATGTTTGTGAAATACTCAGCCACTTACACTTTAATGCAAGAGCAGGTAATTCAGTTACGTGAATAAATGAAGCCTCATCGTCAAACGCTGGAGATACTATACATACATAAATATACACACACACATACATATTCATACAAGAAGTTCGTTTCTCAACCACATGGACCCATAAATTTTTTTTTTTTTAATATTAGACATGGTGGAAAATTGATTTTCTACCATGTCTTTTAATAATAATGATGAGAAGGTCATAAAAATTAAGAATTTCTATTAAAAAACTCCATTTCTGTATTATGCATAGTCATGTCCCAAGGTTAGGCAAATTGCGATATGTAATTAGGGTTTAGGATTAGGGTAAAGGTTTCAGGGTGGAATATTGCACAAGTATAAAATTAATATTCTTATCTATCTGTACAGCTTGTAAAGTTCACCTGTATTCTGTATGAATGCTTCAAACAGATCCTTGTACGTATACCTCCACATATATTCACACAGATGGCTGGTGAGGTTTGCATGTGCGTCTCACTCATTTCGCGATTGATCTGCCACCATAGATTCTCAATGTTGTTCATGTGAGCTCCGGTGAGAGAATCCACAAAGTTATAGCTGTTGTTGACAGTGAGATGCTGGAAATGAGAAGCTTCAAGACTATCGTATAATTGGTTCCAGTGTGGGCCTATCCCACTTGTTATTTGGCAATGCAACAAGAAAAGTTTCCCAAGTTTCACGGTATATTCCTCTAAACACCAACTGTCCTTCCACAAATTTCCTGTGATTGTACTTTGTTTTGTTAAATTTCGATTCGTCGATTTCAACTATAAGTCCAGGGCCTCCAATGGGTTAGTCCGTGTGCAGTTTTGTCTCCACTGACCACTGACCGCTGATGAAATGCTTGTTTCGTGCCCAGTTTGCTTATACAGCAACTTATGAATAAAACAGTTAACCAATAGCAAACTCTTTCGAAGAGACAAATTGCTATGTCCAAACCAAGTTCCTTTATGAAGTGGTATTTGGTTCTTCACTTTCTCTTTACAAGTTCTCTTGTTGCATTGAAACCTGCGCTTTGCATGAGATCTTCTGGCATGCTTCACTTTGTAGATTTTGTTCAGCTTGATTTTATAAGATGGGCAACACATTTCTTTGGCTATGAGTTCAAGTTCTTTCTACTACATGCACAAGGCTTAAATTTTGGGAGGAGGTAACTAATCTATTACATCGACCTCAATGCTCATCTGGTACTTATTTTATTGACCTGGAACAAATAAAATGCTAAGCCGACTTCGGTGGTATTTGAAATTGGAACATAAAGCTGGAAGCATTTTATCCGGTGTGTAAAAGATTCTGCCAGCCAGCTGTCTTGGAATTTCTATTGATACAGATATCAGTTGTGAATTGGAACATAGAGTAATTATGGAAAGAGAGTTAAATGAAATATGACGGAAAAGAGCGGACGAAAAGCAATGATACAAGAGAAGGGCAAGTGGCAACGTTAAGTTGTGAAAGAAGAGAAAGAAATGAATTGAAAAGAGAGAAGAGGAAAACAGAGGTGCATATGAAAAGAGGGACGTGTTTAGATGCATAAGAGAGGAGAAAGAAATGAAATGACGAGAGATCAGAGATGTGTAAGAAAAGGGCGAAGAGCAAAAATGTGTACAATGAGGAGAGGTGATGCTAAAGAAGAAGAGATGGAAATGGAGAGAAAAAGACGTGGAGAAGCAAATAAATAATTAAATGAAAATGTTTAAAAAGAGAGGCAATGGTAGAGATGTGAAAAAGTGAGATGAAGAAGAAGCATAGAAGCAAAAAGATGAGAGAAAGGGATGGAAGAAGGAAGATGTGGAAAGGTAGAAGAAGAAGAAGAAGAAGAAGAAGAAGAAGAAGAAGAAGAAGAAGAAGAAGAAGAAGAAGAAGAAGAAGAAGGAGGAGGAGGAGAAGGTGGGGTAGAGATAAACGAAAAAAAAACCGAATGACGCGCAGAGATGCAAAGAAAAAAAAGCGGGGAGGAGCAGAAATACAAAAGATGGGACGATGTAGAAATACGAATGGATAGAGTGAGGTGTGAATAGATTGGAAGCAATGAAGAAAAACAATAGAAGTGTGAAAAAGAGAATGAGGCGGGAGGAGAAAAGACATTGCTTTTAACGTTTACAATTCAGTATCGATACGTCTATATCGTCTGGTCATCTTAATTACAATTGTAAACGACAACGACGATGCGGATTATAAGGAGATGGAAGAAGAGGGTGGTTGTAGGTGGTGACTGACAGGAACAATACATCCATATTTGTAAACTATTCATTCACAGACTACGTCTATACGTTTGTAACAAACATACAAATATGCATATATGCATACACATACACACACACACACACACACACACAAACACACACACACACACAAACACACACACACATACATACATACATACATACATACATACATACATACATACACACTTTCATAAATGCATGCCAATATACATATACAAATTTATTCATACGCACTTAAAAACATGAATGTTACATACAAGCACACGGTGATCTAATATTGCGCTCTTCGAAATGCATCCATATAATCAAGAAGTATACTCACCTACTTGAAAACTTGAGGCTCTATAATCAAATAGCTAAACAATGTTTTCAGTCTGGCACCACCTTACTTTGGTCCGTCCCACAAAATTAAGCATTGCCCATGTGATGTCAGGGCGTGTTCACGAAGTATTAGATATGTATAAAAGGAAACTGTTTGTGTCAATGATTCACAGGGCAGCAAACGAAATATCAGCATAAACTGCAATTTCAAAAAATATTCCCATCGGTTCAAAAGAATTTAACACCAAACTTGGCGCACACAATTTTAAGTTGCCACCAACTGTGATAAAACAAGCATCCGCAACTCTGAACAGAGCTGCTAGTAAGTTATTCTTTTTCTCTACATACGTATTTTTTTAATTTCTCACTTGTTATTTTAATTTTAAAATTGTGCATTAAATATGTTTGTACGCGTCAGATTGAATTTCAAATTTTGTAAGCAAATATTCGAAGTTTAAAATACATTAATTAAATTTTAGAAAAATTTTGAGTTGCGCTTCCAGTTTGTTCTCTTCAGAAAGAAACTACACGAAAGATGAACAAGATGCATTTGGTATTTGCCAGTATAAGCTAGAACACTAAATTTGGTTGATAAAGAATTTTTAATCGTCAGTTACTTTGAAAGAAGTTACGATCTTTTAATTTAAAATTTCCATTTCTTTAGGTTTGGCATAAAAATAAACTATTTAATAGATAAAAAAATTTTAACCTGATTGGTTTTCTTTTATTTTAACTGAATTTGTTCTTAAAGATGTTAAAGTTTTATCCTTCTTCCAATTCGGAATATCTATAATATATAATAATATACATAAGTATAAGAGTATAAGGAAAATATTTCGGTTTCCCAGCTTTAAACGTATTAACGATTGAAGTATAGTTTCTATCGGTCATTCCGATTCTTGGTTGAAGTTGTTTTTACTTCATTTTTACTAATAATTATTTTTTGGAAAAGATACAGCTACATTTCATTTCTTCTTTCAAATAACCGTACGCCTGGTCAAAAGTAATAGGTGGTTTGAAAATATTTATAATCTTAAATTTCCTTTTAATATTACAAAGTCGTTAGACAAAAGGTCTATGAATATTCAGTCAGTTTTTTCTGTTCTGAATACAAATCCGGCCGTGATTAATTTTGCTTTTCATCATTCTGGTCATGACAAAACAAAGTACCATCAAGAACTGGAGCCGATCTAATCAACTATAACTTCATTAAATTTGTGGACTTGTGCCGTTGCTATATATCAAAACTATCTTTTCAAAGTTAAACATGGTCAATTGTTGTAAGTTCTCGTGATTTGCGGTCTTAAAATATTTTATTCGTGTTTCTATTGAGTAATAACGGTTAAGGCAGTGGGGAATATCAACTTTCACTTTCTTTTCCACCAATTTTTATTTCTTTTTAATCAAATACGATATTTTGGTTTGTTATTATTATTGTTGTTTAAAGCAAGACTCGGCAGAACTTTTAGCACACCAGATAAAATGCTTAATGACATTTAGTCCATCTTTAACGTTCTGAGTTCAAATTCTGCCGAGGTGGACTACGCCTTTCATCTTTTCAGAGTCAATAAAATAAGTACCAGTTGAGTACTGGAATCGATGTAATCGACTTCCCCCTCCCCTCAAAATTGCTGGCTTTGTGCAATAATTAAAATAATTATAGTTTGATGTTATTAAAAATATAGTTCCACTCAAATACTGGAACGATTCAATCGACTAACCCTCTCCTCCAAAATTTAGGCCGTTTGCCTGTGTAAGAATTTTTTATTATTATTATTATTATTATTATTATTATTATTATTATTATTATTATTGTTATTACTACTACTACTACTATTACTATCATTATAAGGCGAGCTGACAGAATCGTTAGCATACCGGACGAAATGATTGGCGGTATTTCGTCCGTCTTCAAGTTCTGAGTTCAAATCCCGCCGTGGTTGACTTTGCCTTTCATCCTTTCGGGGTCGATAAATTAAGTAGCAATGAAACACTGGTGTCGATGTAATCCACTCACCCCTCCTCTAAAATGGCTGCCCTTATGGCAAAATTTGAAGCCATTATTATTATTATTATTATTATTATTATTATTTTAAAATAAAATATGGTCCGTTGTCTTCTGCTGAACCGGGGTCATCCCTTGACCCTAGGGTCACAGCAGGTCCTCATCTCATGGAGAGTACACGGCGTAAAATGTGTCCGGAACCTAGCAACACTATTTTCTGAAATTCTCCCACGTTAACACTACAAGGGAGTTTGTTGAGTTGCTTATCAAGGCCCTTTTTAATTAGCCCTAACGCTCCAATGCACCACTGGTGCTGTGATGCTTTTCATTCCCCACATCTTGGTCACTTCTATTTCTAGGTCTTTGTACATAAATAACTTTTCAACTTCTTTAATGGACGCATTTCTCTCTGGTGGTACTGTCAGATCTATCATTAAGCATTTCTTATTCTTCCCATCTTTGATGATTATGTCCGGCCTGTATTATTATTATTATTATTATTATTATTATTATTATTATTATTATTATCATTATCATTATTATTATTATTAGTGTTGTTGTTGTGGTGAGCTGGCAAAACCGTTAACACGCCGGGCAAAATGCTTAACGACATTTCGTCCGTCTTGAGTAAAATTCCGCCGAGGTCTACTTTGCCTTTCATCCTTTTGAGATTGATAAAATAAGTACCAGTGGTCGATGTAATAGATTTACACCCTCCCCTGAAATTGCTGGCCTTGTGTTTTGAAATTATTATTATTATTATTATTATTATTATTATTATTATTATTAGAGACAACGGAGTAAAGACCACAGTGTCAGATTAATTGACTTACAAATGTTTAGTTACGTTTCGAGAATCTTCTTTGCTACATCCACTATTCGAAACATCGTCCCTTGTCCTTTGTTGGACATGAGTCTTGCCCGATTGTTGTCATTTGTTCCACCTTCTTGATCAGAATTTGTCAAAATCGTCTCGGCATCGGATCCGTAGATGACCACAGCTTCGTTTGTAGCTTCTGGAGCCCAGCTAGTTAACCTCGATGTTCACCAATAATTTGTCATTCTCGTCAAGTGACCTGCTCGGATTCATTTTAATTTATATTTCTGACAATGCCATGGATATCTGTCTGCATCAATTGAACTGTTCTCCTATCTCTGTATTTGAATGACGAGCATAATTCTTTCGTAAACTTGTTGCATTGTTCCTAGTTTGCGGCATTTTTATTTTATTTTATGTCTCAGAACCGTATGTCAAATTTGGTAGTATGCATTCGTTATATATTTATCTTTTCAGAACCATAATCATATTAGAATTGAAGATGGAACTAGCTCGACCAAAAGACTGCCATCCTCTGTATGATTCAGTGTATGATTTCCTATTTCTTGCAAGGAATTGCTAATATATATTAATCCGAGTAGATATAATCATCAACATGCCGGATGGTCTCATTTTTCAACTTTTACATCGGATTCTTTATGTAGCTCTTTCTGTTTACCATTACTTGGATTTTCTCATGCTCATGTGGAGTTCCACCGATTTGCTTGAGTTCGTTGAGCATTTCATGCAATTTGTCAATAGTTGTATAGAATGCTAAGGTCAGATGTCAAGAATTCGCGAAGTTCAGCTTTTTATTTTAGATAAAACTTTGTTTTTGGTATTTAGACCAAGAGCAGCCCTGATGAAGCATAAATATCAAAAGTGATCCGACATTAATTAACCTGTCTTTTCCTTTGTTTTCTAGTGTATTCCTTTTTTATAATCAGTGCGGTATGATTCTAGGGACGATGCATACTGTCTTACAAATTTGTAGTTTTGAATGTTGAAAATATTTATTTTAATTATATGAGGACAGAGTGTATATTATCATCTCCTGTGTTTCATTTTTTTTTTCTTTTTTTTTTTTCACTTCAGACCTTGTAGAGGATGAGGGCCTCTATACCAATATTTTCTTCGATCTGCTGCTATTTCCTGTTTCTACATGGATGCCACAGTGAACATGTTCTTAGTAGGAATGCACGTGAGCTACCAGGTGGAACTGAACATGATTATTCACCAGGGAAGACAGCTGCTAAGACAGATAACATTGTCCAAACGACTTCACCGAGTGCTACTCCGTCCAGTACAACTAAATGTCCCAATCTAGATTCAAATGATCTCGCAAACAACGGCCATAGAATTATGAAAAGGAACAACATGCAGCGGTCTAGTTTTGAGGCTTCACATGAAAAACGTAGAGTTATCAAAAGAACTGCAAATAGCTGTGTTGTTGCCCAAAGATCGCGTCATGAGTTATCTACCAGACGTACCGACAACAATGGGAGAAACACAATGCGCACTTCAACGTCTAGAACATTCAGCCGAGAAAATATTAGAAACAACAGAATAAGTAACCGAAGACAAAACTCCGGGGCAACTTTAGAAACACGACGTTCCGCAGCTGAAAATGTGCAGAAACTGTCATCAAGAAGGAGTATTGATTCTAGCAGGTCATTGCAAGAAAACACAAGACAACAAACATATAACACCCGCCGAAACTCACTAACACGCGATGTTTCTAGAACACGAAGATCAAGAGCTGTTGACAACATCAGTAGAACTCAAGAAATCCGCAAAGAAATCTCAAATACAAGACAACAAGCAGATAACACTCGCCGAAATTCACTGACACGTGACCGTTCTGTAGTTCCCAGTACACGAAGATCTAGAGATGTTGATAGCAGCCAGAAAATACGAGAAGTTCGTAATGTGGTATCAGATACGAGACGACATGCAGATGACACTCGCCGAAATTCACTGACAGTAAGTTCGAGAAGACAAAGATCCAGATCTGTTGACGCTAGAAGGAGAGTACAGGATACTGGCAAAGAGAACTCAGATATAATACGAAAGCCTGATAACACGCGCAGGGATTCTCTTACACGCGAATCTTCAAGGGATTCTCGAATTCAAAGATCAAGATCTGTTGATACTACCAGAATGAGAACACAGGAAATTCGTAAAGAAGTATCGAATGCAAGACGGCAAACCGATAACACGCGTAGAAACACTCTCAGGCGTGACTCTTCGGTAGTTTCTAGAACTGAACGCTCCAGATCTGTTGACGCTACAAGAAGAATGCGCGACGTTAAGAGAGAAGTATCAAAAACAAGGCAGGAAATGGATAGCACTCGCCGAAACATTCTTACTCGTGATACTCCAGACGCTTTTAGAAATCAAAGGTCCAGATCTCTTGGTTCCAGCAGGAGGACACAAGATATTCGTAAAGAGATACCAAATACCAGACGACAAGCAAACGACGTTTACCGAGTTTCCCAGACCCGCGACACTTCAGCTGTTTTCAGAACACGAAGGTCAAGATCGGTTGTGTCCAGTCGGAGAATTCAAGATGTTCGCAAAGACACAGACGCAAAACAACAAGGAGATAATTCACGCAGAAACTCACTAGTTCATCATTCTTTAGTTGATTCTAGAACTCAAAGGTCAAGGTCGGTTGATTCTGTCAGAAGAACGCGGGAATTAAGTAAAGAACTTTCGAACACAAGACGACAAACATATGACACTCGCCGGAATTCATTAACACGTGAGCCCTTAGTAGTCTCTAGAACTCGAAGAGCTAGAAGTACTGATTCCAGTCGGACAACACAAGACATTCGCAATGAAATATCGAACACAAGACGACAAACAGACAACAGGCGACGAAATTCACTGATGCGTGATCCTTCGGTAGATTCCAGAAAACGAACATCTAGGGATACTGAAGTTAGCAGAAGAAGACGAGAAATTAGTCAAGAAATATTAAATACAAGACGACAAGTAGACGAAACTAGACGAAATTCACTTAGTCGTGGCGCTCCATTAGTTTCTAGAACTGAAAGGTCCAGATCTGTTGATTCTAACAGAAGATCGAGGGAAATCGTTAATGAAATGACAAGAACAAGACGACAGACAGACAATATTCGCAGAAACACTCTTACACGTGACAACTCAGACGTTTCTAGATCTCGAAGATCCCGATCTCTTGATTCCAGCTTGGTTCAAAATATTCGCACTGGGATATCAAATACGAGACGACAAATAGACAACAGTAGAAGACTTGCTGTAAGACAAGATACTTCAGTAGTTGCTAGAGTTCAAAGGTCCAGATCTGTTGATTCCAGCCGAAGAATACAGGAAACTCGCAGAGTGATGGCAAGTACAAGGCGAGATGTAGATAACACACGTAGGGATTCTCTTTCAGATGACACTTCGCTCGTTCGCAGCGTTAGGAAGTTCAGATCCGCAATATCAGAAACGCGCGATGGATCTTCCAATACTAGGCGTGTAATAGATTCCACACAACGAAACTCGGCTGTTCGTGATAAAAAAGAATATATGTCTCGTTTAAGTGATTCTGAAAGAATGAGACACAGTAATCGCCGGAATGTGCACACTCGAGAATCTCGAAACGATAATGAAAACTGGAGATCCATTCCAATTAATTCCCACAAAAGATTAAGTCAAGCAAGAGTACCTGGAAATGTTCGTGAGGAAATGAGCAATACAAGGCGACACATAGACAGTGGCCGTCGAAACGTCTTACTTCGTGAATCTGGAGATGTTTCTAGAAACAAAAAGTCCAGATCTGTTGATTTCAACAGAAAATCATGGCAAGAAAGGATAAAGTTTGAGGTTCGATACGTTAAATCAAATACCAGACGACGGGTAGATGACATGCATCAACCTTCCGTGGTAGGTGGAAAATCCAGGTCTACTGAATCTAACAGAAGGCAAGTTCGTACAGAAATATCTAATAGACGTCAAATAGACAACACACGTCGAAACAGTGCGGTTTATGAATCTCGTGATGTTTATAGAAGACAGACATCTAGATCCGTTGATTCTAACGTCATGTTACATCACACAAGACGGATACGAGACGTTCGTGAAGATACTGGCAATACCATGCGTGAGATGCGACGTACCATTCGAGATAATTTGTCTTATGACCTCCCAAAAGCTTATAGGAACCAAAGAGCTATGTACAGGACACGTCAACAAATTCGCGAGAAAATATCAGACACACGTCATCAAATTCATAATATTCGTCAAAATGCTAGAAGTGCTCCTCACTTCCAGCGATCAAGATTGAGTGATTTTAACAGTTTCAGAATTGCAAGAACTGTTAGCAACCAGGAAGTTAAAATATTTGGAAACTCGAAACAATTTTTAGTTTCTTCCTATCAAAACTTACAGTTTGATATATCTTTCTTCCTGTCAAGAAACTTTGGAGCTATTGTTGTTATAAATCTAGAAAACAAACCATCATTTGTAACACAATCTTCAAACAATTCTCTATCTAACTTGTTGCCTTCATTAACACCACCGAACCAAAAGGCTGAATGGAGCACTGCGATATCACTTGGAGTCCCAGTTGGCCTGCAAATGACAGATAACGAATATTCTCGGCTGACGTTGCCATCATCTTTCGTCCTGTCTAGTGACAGAACAACACAGAAATATATAGGAAATAATGGCATTAATGAGGATTCAACTTTATTAATGAAAAACAATGTAAAGCAATCTAAACTGGAAACAAGTACAAGGTTTGTAAACTTGAATCTTATTTCGCTTATTACTGAATAAATTATTTAAATACGCTATCTGCATGAAAAATATTAGTCGAGTTAGTTTTAATATATTTAATGCAGGGAGCGTTAAAAAGCTAACAAGAAATGCGATGAAGAATAAACCATATTAGTTAATGACTAATACTGCTTTCGTGTTTTCAGCAAATGTGTAAGACAACTCCGGTTATATTTCTATATCATTCTGATCCCATCAACGAAATATTCTTGCCGAAGTATTGGTGGAAGAATCACTCAGTACATTTACTGACGCGTGGCTATAAGGTAAAACGTTTGCTTCTCAACCACATGGGTCTAGGTTCAGTTTTCAGTCCCACTGCGTGGCACCTTCGGCAAATGTCTTCAGCTACAGACCTGCGTCGACCAAAGCCATGAGTGGATTTGGTGGACGGAAACTAAAAGAAGTCTGTCGTATGTGTATGTGTTTGTCCTCCACCACCTCTTGACAATAGGTGTTAGTTTGTTTATGTCCCCCAATAACTTAGCAGTTCGGCAAAAAAAGATTGATCGAATAAGTACAAGACTTTAAAAAAATAATCGGTCGATTCATTCGACTAAAAAGACAAATTTTCAAGCCGATGCCCAGACTGCACAGTCAAATGAATGAAACATGGAAAAGATTGATATAAGAAAAAAGAATTGTTTAGAGAATAAATTATTCAGAGACGCCATCAGCATCAAGCTCAAAAAAGTTAGCTGTGAGGAAGAAAGAGATTTTCACCTTTTAGCAACAGAAAGGATTACTTTCATTGTTGCAGGATGTACGGGAGACAACTTCAAATAAATTGGTTTCGAATTTTGGTACAAGGCCAGAAATTTCGGGGAAACGGCCACGTCGATTAGATCGACCTCCAACGTTCAACTAGTACTTATTTTATCGACCTCGAAAGGATGAAAGGCAAAATCGACCTGACAACTTCAAATACATTGCCGTCTTTATTTGAAATATTTACCAGTAAATGAAAGTAATATCACTCACTGAGCGATATTGTTTTTCTCTCAGGTCATAATTATTTCTACCTAGATCCTTGCATTAAATATGTCAACATTAACCTAACTCTAGTTCACTTTGTTGTTTTATATTACTTATGCTAACTATATATCTTGCCACTTCATCGCTTTTTGCTGTTGTTAACATAATTTTTATTTCGTTTCTTTCCTTTTTATTCTTCTTTTAATATAAAAACATGAATTTGAGACATGCGATTTTTAAAGAACCTAGTTTTTGAGTGAAATTTAAACAATCTTTTATTGTAAACTCACAAGGAAATGCAAACAGGAACCAGAGTAACAGAATTCAATATAAACAGAATATCGTTAACTTTTCTAAAGAAATAAAACAATTATGTTTTTAATATGTAATTATATAAGATATATTTTAACAAGGATATGTGGCTGATCATTCATTTGGCTGTAGTGACTACTGATATGATACGAAGCATTGTCAGAAACTATAGCACTCCAATAAACAATCTCGTTAATGATAGGTTTAAACGTTTTAGACGAAGATTACCTTATGAGCCTTCATATAAAATGAAACCCTCGATATAAAAACAATATAATACAATATAAAAAGATATTAAATGGTAATGGTTTGTGTTGGCTCCGTCGCCCTGTTTAATGCCACCATAGCACCTTGGGTATTGTGGATTAAGTACATTGTTCAAAACATTCGAGCCAGGTCTCCGGTCTAACCATATTTTCATTCCGTTCTCCTTCCAGTCAGTCTCGGAGGCGCTGTAAAGGATCATGAACATTCCTTTCCTCATGACTATAATTTTTTTTTTTTTTTTTTAATAGTAATGCAACTAAGTTCAGAGGAATGAATGTTGTGAGTGAAGACGATAAGTTTAATGCAGAACCCTTCATCGGAGAGAGATGAAATAGCTATCTATAGCCACTTCACCTGTCTTTCAGACCGAAATTTTGCTCCAAACGTAGGGAAAAAAAATCTTCTCACTATTTGAACTCCTTAAATTTATAAAAACCAACTTGGTTATATTATTATTTACTATTTTATCAAGTTAACTCCACTCAGAAATAGCATCACATTAATAATGTAAAGTGTTGTTTCATTTTCACCATGGCAGAAAAACCAAATAAAAACGGTAGTCAACAAAGGAGCCTCCTCATAGTTGTTCGATGTGCTAGAAATAGCAGTCTAATCTTCTGAAATCAAACTGTTTTTCTTTCCAAAAAGCAATGAGATGACACATTAGATAATGTAGTCTTCATTATGTCCTTAAAAATAGATCTCAAAAAGAAGAATCAAGAGTTAAAAGAAGTTCTTTGATGGTAGATTTGATAGACACTGACTTGAAAGTTAACAACACTGAGAAAAAGAGACAAAAAGGAAATATTTTCAACAATTTATACAGAGCTTTACAAGGATATCACTAACTATATACAGTAAGGAAATGGAGTAGTTTTTAACCAGCTTGCCTTACTTTACAGCCAAGTAAGCATTGCACATTCTGATCCATACTTTCAGTACTTTGCTTCTACAAAGTGATAGAAAATTTAAATCTTCTATATAAACACTTAAGGTGGCTTCATATTTACCAGTTCTGGAAGTTCTTTTTCCCCAAGATTGTCACTTTATGCAATAGTAACAGAATAACAAGAATAATACTATACACTATAACAATATACAAATAAGAAGAAAATTAGAAATGCATTTTTTTTAAAACTATTCCAAAAAATATTTTAACAGTCTTTCATCATTGTTTT
Source organism: Octopus bimaculoides (assembly GCF_046866305.1). Taxonomy (NCBI): domain Eukaryota; kingdom Metazoa; phylum Mollusca; class Cephalopoda; order Octopoda; family Octopodidae; genus Octopus; species Octopus bimaculoides. The sequence continues at coordinate 95,971,700 of NC_142930.1, read as the reverse complement.
TGTGACTAGTTATAGTATACATCTGGAATTCCCAAACAGTGTGTCTTAGTACAGTATTTGTCGTGAATCCTCTATGTCTATTACAGTCCCCCCTCCATTTCCTTTATGTAGAATTTCCTCCAATGCTTCAAGAAATAAAAATTAAAACAACCATTTTATTTTTGTCAATTTGCAAGGTTAACAATATTATATCTATGTGTCTGTTATTCGCAAAAGTTTGGCAACTACTATATAAAGATTAGTTGAATATATAAAATATGCTCTTATTTTAGGTTGAACATTAGTATCCCATCACAGAGATTATAATTAGTATTTCTAAGCATGACATTAAAAATTTATGTTATATCTAAGACTTCAAATCATATTAAAAATTAATTATGTTTTATTTTCAGTGAAATCCTTTCAAAATCTGAAGCTGATACCAACCTATTTGATATACCCAGTATCTCAACTCTACAGGTAAGTACTGTTAGTTTCTTACTAAGACAAAAGAGCCAATTTTCTAGAAATTGGACAGTCAACTGTATTAACATCCATATATTACTGTTGTTTATTATTTTATTAATTAGCTGTATAAATAATGAAGTTGCCCTGGTGAGATCTGAATTTGAAACTAGAAAGGTGAAACTAAATATAATGGATTTGGATTGGTACTGTATTGTCTCAGCTACCTCATGAAATATTGATATTTTTATATACTGTTTCACATACATATATCTGTATCCTGGCACAACTCCCTGTCCAAAACCATCCTTCAGAGCACAGTTGAGGGAGGGTGAAAGAGAGATAGACAGAAAAATTCCTGGTCTGACAACATCAAGGATTGGACAGGACATATCACTGCAACTCTGCTATGCATGATAGAACAGAGGTTAGTGGTAACAGCTGACTGAAAAAACATTTAGAGTGGCATCCCAATGACTGGCTGCACCAGTTAAAGGAACTTGATGACTCCATATTTGAATGAGGTGGATAATATTTTTGTTGAAGTAATTGATTTAACAGCTGGATGTTCCTCTTACTGGTAATCATTCAACTTTGAAATAAGAATGGAATCTATTTTTGATTTCACTTATGCACACAATAGCAAGCAAAGTTAGGTGCCTGGCTAAATGGCACAACATAATGTTAATAGTCCAATATGAATTCATAACCTTTTGGTCAATAATCCAGCAACTTAAATTTACCGTCATTATGCATCATGTTTACATTCAATACACAAAAAGTGAGTTGCTGTTCTTGTGCAATTATTCTTTAACTTTAGGTCAGCTCTGATCCAGCACACCTATGAACAAAGATGTTTCAGTTATGATCATTTCATCATTTATATAGAATTAATGTAAAAGAAAGAATGTCTAGGAGAGCAGTAACTCTGAAGGACAGAATAGAGGAGACTCTATTCCTGTCATAGAGAGCCTCTCTAGTGCTAATAACACAATAAAATGCATCCAGTCCATGTTGTAAAGTGGTTGGTGATAGAAGGGCATAATCTTATATAGAAATGCATGTTTCTGTGTATGGTTGTGTAAAGATGGAAAATAGATCGATTCAAGTTTAATTACAAATATGTCCAACCCATGCCAGCATGGAAAGCAGGTATTAAATTATTATTATTATTATTATTATTAACTTCAGTGAAGTTATACCATTAAAATTCTATTTCTTCTTCTCTTAAATCAGACTCAAATATCTCCTAAAGCTGCTGAAGAATCTTCAAATGATCAAACTTTCAGAAAGTATTTCTCAGACATCTTGGTAAATATAACAAACAGGTATGTCAACCATTTTAAACATATAACCAAATACTATAGTAGCAGATGTGGACACAGTATAACTGAATAGTTCAGAAGTTTGCTTCTTAATAAAGAGATACTGGGTTCAATCCTACTGTATGGCATCTTGGGCAAGTGTCTTTTACTGTAGCCATAAGTTGACCCAAGCCTTGAGAGGGATATTGAGTGAATGGAAACTGTGTAGAAGCCTATGCTTTGTCACACATCTCTTTCACAATGACTCTGACTGAGGATTACAATAAGAATACATGTGTTTGTGGAATACTCATTTAGCCTCAAGTCATCCCTAGTTGAGCAGACTTATGATCAAAGTACTCAAAATGTAAAGAGAGTAAGTAATCTCTTTACATTTTGAGTACTTAAGCAGGTGAAGGGAACTTGTCTATGTCTAACTGACAAGATGGTGTGTTTTTTAAAGACTCTCGAAGACATGCATGAGAGAAAAAAAAACCATTGTATTCTCCCATGAAAATCTCATGGCAAATACATAGGACTTGTCAAGGAAGTCACCAGATGTTGTTTGGTGACCTACAAGCACAGGTATGGGAGAAGAGACAGAGTAATATACAGTAAGAAGATGCCAGGTGGCAAAGTGGGATAAAAATATAAGGAAATAAATCAACTTCACCTTTCATCCTTCCACAACAGAACACTTTATCACCTTACTAGTCATATACATGGGATAGTTAAACCAACAATACTCTTCTCCCAATATGATTTAAATGTGAATTTTAAAAATCCATTGCTTTGTCATTTATTCATTTATTTTATTCAAACAGTTTCAAATGGCGCAAGGAAATGCCTAGAACCATTTTGATCAGTATGTTGGCACTAATAGGAATGAGAAGCAACAAAAACATCAACAAACCACTCAACAGACAATTAACTTCGATTATGCCATCCATCTTCTAAAAGATGTGCTGACTTGTAAATCAAATGAACTGAAGACTACTAGACCAACTGACATTGATCCCAAAGGAAATTGAACATTTACTTAATAATCTACCAATCTAGATGAACTGCTTTTTGAAATCAAATACCTAAAATGGCTATATTTATTCTTTAATAAATGCTTTAACTACTTTATAGTGCTAACATCCAACAATGGCGCACCAAAATATCTTGAGAGATACTCTTGCAATATATGTACATGCATGAGTATAACATATAAAAACCGAAAGATAAAGAAATAAAACCATATATATTTGCTTATATAAAACATATTCACATACTCACACATGTAACATGCATATTATAAATGCACACACATGTATGTATATACATATTTGAAGAAACATATATATAATGTATGTGCTTCTTCACTTATGTATATATGCATATGCAACATACACATACAGTACAATGTCATCCATTTATATGGTAACTAGAGAGTACAAAATACAAACACACATCAAACATACATGCATGCTTTGTTATTCAAGGTATTAAAGAATATATATATGTGTGTGTATATATATATATATATATATATATATACACACCAATTAAATCATATTTTCAACATTTTCTTGTTGCTGCATTGTTGTAAGAATTTGTGACTGAGGAAAAAAAATAAAAACATACATTATATATATATACATATATATATAAGGAAATAAAATTATTATTTGAATAAAAAGTCTTCAGCTTCTTTTTCCATTGTTAATCAGCTTTAAAAACAAATCATCGTCATTATCATCATTATTGTCCATCTTCCATGCTGGCATAGAAAAAATTGTTCCCCATCTCACTATAAGATTTGTTTAACCTTAAGTCATCCTTAGTTGAGTAGACTTATGATCAAAGGTGTTCCGTCCATAACCACCTCACTTTTTTCTATCTCTACATATCTGCATATGATATGAGATTTTGTTTTAAACACGAAGAAAATATATGGAAAATGTGTGGTAAGTAGCTTGCTTACCAACCACATGGTCTCGGGTTCAGTCCCACTGCATGGCATCTTGGGCAAGTGTCTTCTACTATAGCCTCGGGCCGACCAAAACCTTGTGAGTGGATTTGGTAGACAGAAACTGAAAGAAGCCCGTCGTATATATGTATGTGTTTGTGTGTCTGTTTGTCCCCCCAACATCGCTTGACAACCGATGCTGGTGTGTTTATGTCCCCGTAACTTAGTGGTTCAGCAAAAGAGACCGATAGAATAAGTACTAGGCTTCTAAAGAATAAGTCCTGGCGTCGATTTGCTCGACTAAAGGTGGTGCTCCAGCATGGTCGCAGTCAAAAGACTGAAACAAGTAAAGAGTAAAAAGAGTACAACCAATATACTCCAAACAAATTAATGTTATAGATATACCCACAAAAGGATGAATGCTACAATAATACTCAAAAAGAGTGAATGTTAAGATATATACGGATGAACATGGTATCCAGTCTGTTAGTAGAGATGGTATCCAGGTCGACAGTTCATACCTAGTTTGCTACAATAGCACCAGTGAGACAGCTGGTAACACAGCCATTCTGCACTACATCAACTGGCTTCATGAAGAGAACTGGTAACAACTGAGTTGCACGTCCAGCAACTACTACCACCGAAAACGTCAGTTGGTAAAGTCTGCCAACAGCAACTGGCTGGCGATGCTTGTTAAATTGACATTTGCTAGATTCATAAATTGGTTTGAAAAGATTAACCCTTTAGCATTTAATGTGGCCCAAATATTCTACCTATTTTATGTTTAAACTGGCCAGATCTGGCCTCTCACACCTTCCCTACAATGTCATTCTAAAAATAAACAATCACATCATCAAAATTTCAAAGCTATGAGATAACACATAATTAATTCAAAACAATGTGAATAATTAATATTAAATTTGACAGAGTAATCTGGATGCTAAAGGGTTAATGATGTAGGATTGTTTTGGCATCTGAGCAAATGAACAACATGGTACACCAGTTGATTGATCTATAAGGTAAAAAAAAAGAGATGCAAACTACTAGTTATTTCCATGGAAACAGCTACTACTGCTATTGTGGAGTAGGTGCACCACTGACTGGTGCCAATTGCTCTGGAAGTATATTCAGCTGTTGAGAAAAGAATGTGAATTTACCATTCACATCACTAGTACACCACAAATATACTAATATCAGATATTTGCTACAATTTGTTTTTTGTTTGTTTTTCTGAAGAATAACGTATGTCCTCAGAAAGAAGTTTCTATTGCCTCATAATATTAATTCACAAGCACTTCCCAATCATGTGATTTTGAGTTCAGTCCCACAGTGCAGCACCTTCAACAAGTGTCTTCTACAATAGCTCTGAGCTGCCCAATGAGTGGATATGATAGATGGAGACTGAAATAAGCCTGTTGCGTGTGTGTGTGCGCGTGTGTGCATATCAGTATGTTTGTTTACATTTGCACTTTTCCGAAAACCAATGAACGACAAGTAGAAATGTTGTGGTCATTTTCTCCTGTCAACATATACCTGCTGATTTCATACCTTTAAAGACATGCAGAATAAGTAGTCCCTGACTTGAAAGACAGGTAAGAGACAGCAACAAGAAGAGCATCAGGTTGTAAAAACAATGTCTTGATAATATATTTCTCTAGCCCATGTTGGCATTGAAAAATAGACATAAAACAAAGCTTATTCCTATTTTTTTAGAGTAACTGGAGATGTGTTTGGTCCAGTAGATGTGTAGTGTTAAGTTAGAGTAAAGACTGAAAACGAGTTGAGAAAGCAAAATTGTGAAAGCATTTATTTTATAAATAGAACTGACTACTTTGTGAAAGGATGATGAATTGTGATGGCGGAAAAGCACGTTCTTATTGATTAGCACTAGGACAGTTAAAGCAAACTAGAGATCAAAAAATATCTGATTCATGACCATCCTATCATTGTGTACTCCAAGACTACATTATTCAATGTACTTCCTTTTTTTTTTAAATGACAGGATGTGATATAAAGATTTAGTTTTATTTCTCATAGGTGAAGGTCCACAAAGTTCCTTTTTGTGACAAAATTATAACCAGATGAGGTTTGAGAAGAAATAAGTAAATATCATCTGCGAACACTAGGTCCTACCAATGAAATGAAACAGAATCTAGGAGATATAGCTACTACATTATAGACCCATGTCAGCAGAGAAAAAAAAAATGTTCTTCTTCTTCTTGTGGTATTGATTATATTTCTTACAATACTGCTCTACCCACCCTTCTGGTTTTTAGAAAATGCAAAATATTGATAATTTTTTTGCTTTTGTTTATATTTTTCTTTTAATTCCTAGCTACATAGTTTCATTTTCAGTCCCACTGCAATGCACCTTTGGCAAATTTTACTATAGCCCTGGGGGTGACCAAAACCTTGTGAGTGGATTTGATACACAGAAACTAAAAGAAATTTATAGTATATATACATGTGCGTGTATTTGTGTACATCTTTTTCTTAGTATCACATGATGACTATAAGCAGGCATCACTAACATACAAGTGATATTCATTTCCAGTCTTCTTAGGAAAACATGTCTGACTATAGAAAGTGAAATATTACCTTGCCTGAAAGCAGGTGGGGTTAATGACAGCAAGAGATCTGATTCATCATCATCATCATCATCATCGTTTAACGTCCGCTTTCCATGCTAGCATGGGTTGGACGATTGGACTGAGGACTGGTGAACCAGATGGCTACACCAGGCTCCAATCTGATTTGGCAGAGTTTCTACAGCTGGATGCCCTTCCTAATGCCAGGATGCCCTGAAAATTTATCTGAACAAAGTCCATCTGACCCATGCAATCATGGAAAAGTGGGCATTAAATGATGACAATGATGATATCTAGATATTCAGAGCAATTCAACACATGCATCATTCCTAAAACTGCATCTCAAAAGCTTAACTCCTTCTTCGGTTGCTGAGCTACAAAACATAATAATTTCTCTCCACATCAGAGTATTATTCATGTATCTGAAAAGGTGGTGATACTACACATACAAACAGCCTAAACTGAAAACAAAAAGTCAACCATCTAAATGGCAAATACTCAGTAGCAAATTACAACAAACTAACACACTAATCATTATGTCTTCTCTATTTCTTCTATTAATACTACACTGGTTCCCGCTTCTATGAACTATCAAGCTATGAACCACCCTCATCAAACTGTACACAATACACCTAATTGTCCTCATCTCACTTTCTTAAAGCATACACTAGACCAGTGATTCTCAACCATTTTTTACCTACGGACCCCTTTGATTACTATTTTATTCTGGTGGACCCTCACAGCCATTCAATGTTTAAAAACTAGTTTTATTTTCTTTCAAAATTCCTATTTTGTTATTCATTCATTAACTTGCATAGGTTGAACTATGTAAAATGTTAGAGAAAGAAACCTAGCTGTTTCTTGCAATAGATACATTTAAATCAAAACTTTACATGGACATTCAAAATACTATTATGGATCCCCCAATCTACTATTTTGCTTGTGCAAACCCCATAAAATCTTATACGGACCCCTAGGGGTCATACGGACCCCTACGGGTCATATGGACCCTGGCTGAGAACCACTGCACTAAACACTTTAATGAATAATTCCTTTTCCTTTTCTGTAATTCTTCAGAACTCCACTCTGATGTCTATATTATTCCTTCAGACAAAAGTTCAAGTTGAACATCAATTGCATTGCCATCACTAGTCTGAGGTAACATGAAATTGGTCACAGATGCAACACCACCTACTCATTTAAAGACTAAATTTAAAATATAAGTGAAAGAATCAGATATAAAAATAATTTCTTTAATACAATCATACATACATACATATATATATAAATATATATATATATATAGTTTTAGAGAAAAGAAACAAGGTTCATGAACACATCGATGAAAATCCACAGTCACATATCATTTTATCCCTAATGTTATTATCATATATATATATATATATATATATATATATATATATATATATTTAAGGATAATATAGCACAGGGATGAAGGATAACAGGCTTTAATAGGAGATCCAACATTTGTTTCTGCACTGGACACCAACCTTAAGTTGCTGAGTTTATATTCAAAGACTATTATAGAAGAACATTCTTTATAATAATTATACAGTTGAATGCTGCTCATGAGGGGCAGTACAGAAACAAATGTAGTAATCTACTATTAAAGACTGTTATCCTCCATCCTCATGTTATATTATCCTTGTATTAATCTTATGCAAAGTAGAGTTCCACATGTGTATGTAGCCTTGAAATACACCACACAGTAGGATATCATGTGGTAGCCAAATAACAGCATAAGAGATCCTATATGCACGTCACGAAATTTTCGCCCAAGTTCTGCTATATATATATATGTGTGTGTGTGTACAGACAATTTCCTGATAGAAAACACAAGATTGAAATTCAATATGCAATCATTTAGTTTCTTTACGTTTAGATAGTTTCTTTTTTTTGTCTTCAAGATACACTTTAATTTCAGAGGGATCATGCTGCAGATATGGTCGCAAAGGATAATTTGGTTCCTTTGGTTGATTAATAAAGAACTTAATCAGTTGCTTTAAAACATTGTCATTGAAATTCTGGATCTGACCATCTTTGATCTCATAAAGATTTTCTTCTTCAGTGTGCCAACAGATGTTCTTCAGGTTGTTACCATCATCATCCTTCCACATCTCCAGTGTGTTAAGTTGGTAAGCAAAAAATGAGAACTTCTGTCCATCAGTGATCACTGTCTGGGTGGTAAGTGGATAAGTTAGCTCTACAAATGAGCTAAAACCTGTAAGAAACAGGAAAAAATATAGTGTTAGAACATTCACAATGCACTTAAGATTATTTTATTTTGATTTCTGTCACTAGATTACAGCCATTCAGGGGCACTGATGACTTCAAAGGTTTTTAGTCAATTATATCGATCCTACTACATTGTCAGGTGTAGAACTTATTTTATCAATCTTATAATGTACAAAGAGTAAAGAAGTTAGCCTATGTTTAAACATAACCAAATATTACAAAGTATTGTTTAATGCGTCTAATCTGCCTGTTTTCAATCTTTCTCTCTGTGTGGTGTATATATCATCATCATTGTTTAACGTCCGCTTTCCATGCTAGCATGGGTTGGACAATTTGACTGAGGACTGGTGAAACCAGATGGCTACACCAGGCTCCAATCTGATTTGGCAGTGTTTCTACAGCTGGATGCCCTTCCTAACGCCAACCACTCAGAGAGTGTAGTGGGTGCTTTTACGTGCCACCGGCATGAAGGCCAGTCAGGCGGTACTGGCAACGGCCACGCTCAAAATGGTGTATTTTATGTGCCACCCGCACAAGAGCCAGTCCAGGGGCACTAGCAACGATCTCGCTCGAAAGTCCTTACACATGCCATGGGCACAAGTGCCAGAAAGGCGACGCTGGGCACAGGTGCCATCACAATTTCGCTTTCGCTTGCCCCAATAAGTCTTCGCAAGCTGAGTTTCGTGTCCAATGAGGGAGACAACGTTGGCATGGGTGCCAGTCGTCAAATTTAACTCAATTTCGATTTCACTTGCCTCAACAGGTCTTCGCAAGTGAAGTTTAGTGTCCAATTTAACTCGATTTCGATTTCATATATATATATATATATATATATATATATATATATATATACATGCACACACACAGAGTCAAATTTGCTTCATATGCAATTACAAGATAATTGAATTATTCAATTAATTCATAACTCTTCAAAAAATCAAACTATTTAACATCAAACCCATGTAAACTTGACTGGTAACATGAATATGCAAATAAAATTAATTTTAGTTAACTGCATCATTTTTCCTGGTTTCTAGTAAAATAAAAAGAAGAAATGTGGCATAAAAGTAGAAGCTTATTTGACTGGCAACAAATAAAGGAATTATGGAAACTTCCATTATCATAATTAGTTAAAATTACAGTATTCGGTCAGCAATTAATCTTTAGAAACAATAAATTTTAAAGAGTCAAATGTATTTGAAGTGAATTGAAGTCGATTGAATTTCTGGTTCATGTATTTTTATCTTACTTTTAGTAGAGTAATAAAATTCTTTAATAAATTTTCATTTATTTTGCTATTTTCATTATTGCATACCTATGATGTTTGGTCTGCTCACTTGAGGTTGACTAGGGTCTAAACAAATTCTTTTCCTTTTTAATTGACATTAAACAATATCTCTCACATATTTTATTCTAAAGTAAAATGTTACTTAATACTGTGGTAAACATGCCACTGGATATATCCTGAAGTATTGTAGGAGATATTTAAACAAAAGCTAAAGGTGCTGACTTAAACAAATTTCTATTAAAACTGGATGTGACATATTAGCAGATCTCTGTTAAAGTCAGATGGATATATAAAATAACTACATAATTTATCAAAGTCAGAAAAAGTATATATAATCAATTTTATTCAAGGCAAGCATGAAATATAAACATCATATTCCAATTCATAAGAAGTATGAATTTTCGAGGAGGTTTTTTCCAACCCATTTCAATGAATAAATTGAGAGTATGTCTACTCTTTGCATTAATTGTACATTTTTTAACACCCACTTCAAATGTTAGTATACAGTAGGTAGTGGGTAATGTATCATATTACCAATTAAAGGATTATGAGTTCACACCATACAAGTTTTGTGTTAAACTGAGGAAAAATGCAACAGAAACTTAGGAAATTCTCAAGACTACTTTTGGATTAACTTGTATGAGCCGAGCATCAGTTTTCTGCTGCCACAAAAGGTCAGGCAGAGCAAGTCCACCAAGAAGCTCATAATGATACCCTTTTTTGACAGCAAAAGCATCATCTACATCTACTGGGTTCCTTCTGGCAAGATGGTCAACGAGTACTTTGTGGAGGTTTTAAGGGAGTTCGAGAAAAAAAATTTTGTCACAAAAGGCCAGAGTACCTGCACCAGTCCACAATTCCATCCTGATAACTAACTCCTTGACAGAGATGAGTATTGAAACTGTCCTTCACCTTCTGTGATTTTTGGTTTCCCCCAAGCTGAAGGAAAAGATAAAAGAGTCTATGACAGGGGTCCTGAACACCTTTACTTTGGAGGACTTCCACGGAGCCTTCATGAAGTGGCTGGAGTGCTACAACAAGTGCATTGAAGTCAGTGGATCCTACTTTGAAGGAGATTAGACTTTTATGCTTCTCTGAAATTAATAATTGTCTCTTTTGAAAAAGTCTCAAAACTTCTGGAATGCACCTTGTATAACAGTTGTAGCAGCAACGCAGAACAGAGTTGCCAAAAAGGTACTTTGGTAACTGCAAGCTGTGACTCAAATTCCATCTATGATATATTGGCATGGTTAAATGAGAATAAAATGATTGAATTTCCCTAGTTCATCACCATGAATCTTAGCATTTTAAAGTATTTTTTATAGCCATGTTGGAAGAAGTGCACTGCATATGATCATTTAGAAAACTAGGTGTGAAATCATTAAATAAAATTAAGGAAGGAAACTGTATCTTTGTTTTCTTTTAGTTAAAAAAAGGTGATGAAACAAAATTTACCTTGGAAATATGCTTGGGCTACTGTCCAAGCAAAGGATGTCATTAGACCAAGACCTTTCTGGAACTCATAAGTGATCTCAGGACCAAACTGTTTTATTTTTCTTTGCATCTGAGATGAACAATGAAATGATACCAGGCCAAATTCACATGGATCACCATAAAAGAATCCTGTTTCAAAGAAAGAATACAACAAAGTTTACTAATTCACCGATACAGTTTGAATACTTAAAAGTCCCAAAACAGCAAAGTTTATTTTTGGCAAATGTACATGTATAATAATCACTAAAAATGTGCAGACAATAGACTCCCTCAAATGCTCAGGGGGATCATTAGAAGTAGTAGATAGCTTTTGTTACCTAGGCGACCAAGTTAGCAATGGAAGAGGAAGTTCTGAAAGTGTAGTTGCTAGAATAACAGGCTGGGCAAAGTTCAGAGAGCTTCTACCTTTGTTGGCAACAAAGGGCTCTCTCTTAGAATGAAAGGCAAACTGTATGATGCCTGTGTACATACAGCTATGCTACATGGCAGTGAAACATGGGCTGTGACTACAGAGGACTTGCAAAGGCTTGAAAGAAATGAAGCTAGCATGCTCCACTGGATGGGTAATGTCAGTGTGCCCACACAACAGAGTGTAAATGATTTAAGAGGAAAACTGGGTATAAGAGGTATCAGATGTTGTCTGCAAGAGAGAAGACTGCACTGGTATGGTCATGTGATGCTTGTGGATGAGGACAGTTGCATAAAGAAGTGTCAAGCTGTAATTGTTGAGGGGAACCTGTAAAGGGGGAGACCCAAGAAGACGTGGGACAAAGAGTGAGAAAGGATCTTTGGATACTGGGTCTCACTGAGATAATGAAAAGGGACCAAGAGTTATGGGAATTTGCTGTACTTGAGAAGACACATCAAGCTTAGTAAAATTGTTGTCATTCATACATACAAGCTTGTCCTTTACAGGTACCAGTGCCACATAAAATGTGCTGGTGCTGCATAAATGCACCCATACCAGTGGCATGTAAAGAGCACCTAGCACACTCTGTGAAGTGGCTGGCATTAGGAAGGGCATCCAGCCACAAAAACCATGCCACAACAGACAATTGGAGTTTGGCCAACTCCTGTCAAACCATCCAACCCATGTCAATATGGAAAATGGGCGTATGATGATGATGATGTATAATCTTACTGTAAAATTAAACCAGCCCTGAACTGTTGAAAAGCAAGTATATACTACCACAATCAAAGATTTATTTTGTTATAAGATTATATATGTTCAAACACATAAATACACTTTGATATATTAAAAACTATGTTAACATTTCTTTAATTTTATGCATGACTATATATCATTAAATATCATATAAAAGTAAAGCATTTATTAGAAATGTATTTTTTTTACTGGCTGAGTCTGGAGAAAGAGGTAACACCCATAACCTTTGCAGGCCCTCCTAGACTGGTGAGCTTGATGCCATTAAAGTTCAATTTACACTGTTACAGGTCAACACTTAGGGTTGGACTCAATAAGGCTGACAAAAGGTGGAGAGAGAGCGAATCAGATGTGCTTAGGTGGAGGAGGTCCTATAAAGCTAAAAATATATTTGCAATTCCATCTGACCGAAACAACCATAAGTTCAAATCATATGACCATAAACTGTGCGTTATCCATATCAGGGCACATAACTCAGTGCTAAAATGCTTAATTGACAACAAAATAATTTCTGCTCCTACTTTGCAATTAAGTAGTGTTTAAAGGTAGGAAGAGTAATAAGCTGTAAAACTAATTTTCCAACAAACAAACCTTCTCATCCATGCAAGCATGAAAACATTGATGTGAAACGAAAATACATTTAATTTTTGATCGTTTTCCTACAGATGGCATCTCAGTTATTTAATTTTTTAAATATGCTAAATAACTGAAGCAAACTTTTAACATATTTATTGCTGGACATGATTTACTACGTTGGCTGTTTAGAAAAAAGAGAGATGCTGATAATATAATCATCAACTGGGAGGAGAGAACTGTGTTGTCTTGTAGAAGGCAAACTGTGGTAAATAGAGAGAGAGTGTCCAAAGTTGTTTCTTGCTCGAGATGGTCAGTCTGAGTGCCCAATGTGGTCTGGCCTTAGTGGTTTGCCTTCCTTGAGTATGCAGGTGATCTATGCAAACGCCTAAGGCTATCTGGTCTTGGCAGTCTGTCAAAGCCATCTGGTCTTAGCAGTGTGCCAAGGTTGTGTGACTGAGTTAGGCACCAAACGGTTTTTAAAGGGTGAAAAGGGAGTGATTTAAGATCATTCCCTCCCCTCCAACTCCTTTTTCACAATCACAAAAGGTGATGTCACTGTTTGTAACTCAAATGGTTAACTCCCTATCTGTAGCAACAGCTCAGTATAGCTTTGAATACATTTCAAACACACATACACTTATGAATTTTTTAAAAATCTGTCTACCAAATTCCCTCACAAGGCATTGGTTGGCTTGGAGGTATAGTAAAAGACACCTGCCTAAGGAATCACGCAGTGGGACTGAACCCAAAACCATATAATTGATAACCACACAGTGAGACATTAGCAGTGAATGCCAAAGATTTGCAAAGGGTGGAGAGAAATCAGGCAAACTAAACAAAAGAAGTATCAGCCAATATATGTAGGCAAGACAACTGTGCAAGTATGAACATCTAAGAGAATAATGAAATGAAGAAAAGTATTATTTACTGCTGGTAAAGGATCTCTGTGAAAGATGATGTGAGAAGAAATGGTGTGATTAGATCTCAGGATGTTGGATGTCCTAGATAAAATTAGGAAAGACCATATCATATCATGTATTGCAGACAAGTTCAAACCAGGCTAGCAAGAGATATAAATATACATTAAGACAGTCATGTCCCTGTCACTGACGATGATGATGATGACAACAACAACACAGTAACAATCATCATCATTTAATGTCAGTTGTCCATGCTGACATGGGTTGAATGGTGTGACCAGACCTGGCAAGTTGGGCGGCTGCACCAGTCTCCAGTCTGATTTGGCAAGGTTTCTACAACTGGATGCCCTTCCTAACACCAACCACTTAACAGAGTGTGCTGGATGCTTTTATGTGGCACCGCATAGGCACTTTTATGTGGAACTGCACAGGTGCTTTTATATGGCACCAAACAGGTATTTTATGTGGTACATGGGTGTTTTTACACAATGTCGCACGGGCGCTTTTACACGATGCCGCACAGGCACTTTTACATGTTGTCGCATGTAACAACGTTGACAATTATAACTATGATGATGGTGATTGTACAAATCTAAATTTGATACATTACCTGGTATACAAGTATTCTTCACCTTTTCATTTTGTTGAGATAAATCACTTGGCCAGTAGCAGAACTGTGAATATTCACTCTCAGTACACAAAGGGCTGTCCCGGGGAACAAACTACAAAGCGAAAATCAATTTAAACAAACCATCAGAGAATTACATTAATTCAGAACAAGGAATATTATGTTAAAATACACATTAGTTATAAGAGTATCAATCACTGAGTGGACAACTAAGTGAGAGGTAAGTGGTTCAAATCCTGACAATAGCATTGCATATCATTGTGTTTCTGAGTAAAACACTTTATTCTACATTACCTCATTGAACCTAAGCTATTGATAATAAATATCAGATCATCTAGGAATGTTATGATGCAGTGATATACAAGGCAGAATTTATGCTATGATGCAGTGATATACAAGGCAGAATTTGTTATGATACAGTGAGATACAAGGCAGAATTTATCTAATTCATGCCATGAAACAAGAGTCAAGTAATGACTCTTAAAACTCTTCAGAGTTTGTTTTGAAGAATGTACATTAACATTTTTATGAAGGAAGGGATGTTGGGTATATTGTTAAATCTTTGAAATTTTTGCTTTTATTTTCTGTAGTGTATGTAATAAGATACTCCTCCCTTCTGTGAAATACAATGGTGTAAAAGAAAATAGTATTTAGTATTTATTTCAGTGTAACTAGAGTTTACAGCACCCACCCATTGTGTTTCCTCATAACATTTCTTTTTTTTTTAATGCAGAAAGACTATACTTGTTAAACCATTTAATTATTTGTTCATGATCATTGCACAACATGATGGTGTGACATAAGAGAAAGAAGGTGCTTTGCAGGATATCATACAGAATACTTTCATTAATGCTATTACAATATATTTCTAATTTGAATTGTAGTGGTAAACTTAGAAATGCTTTCATAATGCCCTCCAATTTCATGTTGATAATAAGCAATATCAATCAAGACAATGCAATAGATTCTTTTTATGTTATGCAATGATCATAAGCTAGTTATTGAACTACATAACCATAATCTGCAAAATTTCATTAAAAATATGCATTATTTAACAAAGTTATGAGGAACACTAAACTATTGTTATTGTCTTTATTTCTAAAAACAGAAAGTCTGTAGTCACTGTTTAGTCCCAATTTTGATCAAGCAGACCTCTGATGAAAAGTGTTTCAACCTTAACCATCCCTTAGAACAATGTTTCAGGGTTTGATCTGAGGAGCAGTCATCTGCTGTTTCTAGCAGGTAAAACACCTGCATAGAGATTTCAGGAGTATTAATGACATGACTAAAATGGTTATTTCTAGAAACTGAAACAGGACCGTATGTTCAGCTGTCCAGTAGCATTAATCTTACTCTGTCTGACATTTAAATTTGAACATCATTGTGCTTTGCTTGTCAGTGAACAATATTTCAATGCAAAACAAAGTTATGAGATAACAAATAAACCACCATCTGATTGCTTGACATGCTGGAAATAGAAGACAAATTCCTTTAAATGACACACTACCATCTGCTTTCGTTTCCATTAGTTTTGAAAATTATAAAATATTTAGTAAAATAACTTTATCATTAGTAATCTGATGTCTGGAACATAAATTAACATGAAATTTACGGAGCAGGTTTTAAGTCATATCACTTTAAATTTGTATCATAGGATAAGGGTTAAAAAAAGAGTTTTAAAACATTAAATAATATAGTCCTAGATATACAAAAAGAAGGTCACATCTGGAACACCTTTAATCACAGGTTTACTCAATGAGTGTGGAGGCGCAATGGCCCAGTGGTTAGGGCAGCGAACTCGCGGTCATAGGATCGCGGTTTCGATTCCCAGACCGGGCGTTGTAAGTGTTTATTGAGCGAAAACACCTAAAGCTCCACGAGGCTCCGGCAGGGGATGGTGGCGAACCCTGCTGTACTCTTCCACCACAACTTTCTCTCGCTCTTACTTCCTGTTTCTGTTGTACCTGCAATTCAAAGGGCCAGCCTTGTCACACTGTGTCACGCTGAATATCCCCGATAACTACGTTAAGGGTACACGTGTCTGTGGAGTGCTCAGCCACCTGCACGTTAATTTCACGAGCAGGCTGTTCCGTTGATCGGATCAACTGGAACCCTCGTCGTCGTAAGCGACGGAGTGCCAACAACTCAATGAGTGACTGAAAAAAAAATCTGCCCATCTTCTGGCCCAACGAAGTGTCGAAGAAGGAGCTGAGCCGCAAAACTGGTTACAATAATGTGGTCTTTGAAATATTGAGATCAACAGCAAAGATGGCTTGGCTATGCATTCAATATTAACCGAGGGGAAGATACCAAAGGTAGGATTAAAATGAACACAAGCTGGAAAGTGAAAGCTTGGTCGGTTGAAGAATACCTGACTTAGAACAGGTGAACGTGAACTGATATCAAAGTATTTTATATGGGACAATGCAGGCAACTATTAAAGACAGGTCTGAATGACGCTTAATTGTAGAAGCATTGCTTCTCAACAGTGAAGATGAAGGTAAAATAATAATATACAGCAAAATAACATTTACACGCATAAGCATTTTTCTCAGACAATGTTTATAGTGTTTTTTTTTGGTTTTTTTGTTTGTTTTTTATATGTAAGATATATACATGTGGGCCATGAGTTAATATAAGAAAACAAAAAAAAAATTAGTGGGCTACTGCAAAAAGTTGGTGATCCATGACGGGGTCACCGTAACATTATTTTAAGTTTCCGAGCAAAACAACGTATTGTAGCCCCTATATATACAACCATTACAGATTAGCATTTGGCATCCAGACCCATGAAGTCCCCGGGTAACTTCTGAGTATACCCTGCTTTATGATGGCACTGGCCTCTAAGTCTGTAAAATATGAACACAACGTCCCATATCACATCGTTCTGCAGACAGTAGAAAATGCCAGATTCAGAATTATTTCTTTGTATCCTTCTCTTGTAGTTTGTGATTAAATTTTAAAGGGGTGGAGGAATGACAAATATAAGTACCGGTAGTATAATGAGGCCTTTCGGTCAGCAAACATGATTGCATGTCTGATCAAGCACCGCTAAGCAAACATACGATTAAAAGCATTCCAGCCGTGACATTCAGTTCTACTATTCAGATATAGTAGTGTATCTAGGACTATTTTATCGTGTGTCCTTCCTTTTTAAAGATGGTAGGGTGTAATTCGAAGTGAAATATGGCTGTTATTTCTTGCATTCTTACTGATATGCGTATAAAGGCGAGGGAAAATGGGGTGCAGAATATTTTTTAAAGTAAGTTATTTAAATGTAGTTATGTCTACACAGAGGTCATCGAAAGAAAGAGAAGGATAGCATGTAAAACAAGAATACACAAACAGTATATGTGTTTGCGTGTAGGAAATAAAAGTATATATGTATTCTTTATACATACCGGCATAAGAGGCTTTTCGGTGCGGATTTGAGAACAGATGAATTCTGTGTTAAAACGGCTGTACATTTTATGTAAAAACTGATCTTCCCTATTCATCCTTAATACGTAGGGCTTCATAGGAAAACCATAACGGTCCCAGAATGCCCGGACTCGAACATTTTCTGCAAACTGGCTAGTCAATAGATAAGGGTAATCAGGAGCTAGAACCGAGAGCAAACAATTGATAATTTGTTCAGTTTGGAGAAATGTTACGTTACTAGGATCCATTTTATTGTATCTTGTATATTTTAAGTTTCTGTCAATAAGGAAATTTTCAAATAAAATAACCCTTTCAATTAACGGTTTTATACGCTGTAAATAAGCCATCGCCTCTTCTTCCATTTGTTCATAAACTTCAGGCATTCCAGGAGCCATGTGAGTTTTGGTCACGTATTGTTGATATTCAAAAGACCTGGGATAATGCTGAACTGAGGGACATTTCCAAGTAACTTCTGGAGATGGTGATAACATTTCGAAACGATCTTTTAGCTTCAACTGCGGGTCTTTTAACTTGCTTGATTGTTCCCAGATTGACCAAGATCTCTTTTCGCTCATGTTACCCCATGATCCTGGCGGCCATCTCGGTTTGATTGGTGGATATTGAATTCCTTCGTCGGAAATTTCCTCTAAAGTATTTACTGATACAACACTACTAGCATAACGATTATTTGGGTGGAAAAAAGAGGAGAATCTAGAGCAAGATCGACACGACCTCGAAAGCATGAGTGATGGCATCGCCATTTTGACATTGAAAAAATATTTCAAGGGACGTAACTCTAAAACACTTTATCTTGTGTTAAAAACGTGAGAAATTGGTGCTTGGAATTATTCAATTTGATGCCTTGTGGTTTTAACTCCATATCACACCGGAGTTAATTTACTTTCTAATACTTCTAATATTTAAAAGAGTCAAGTATATAGTCGTAACCAATATTTAGAGCCAACTGGATACCAACAAAATACATGTTAGCACAGTTTTAGAGCGTAATCTGCCCGTGAATTTCAAGAATTGGAAAGAAAATTGGGACAAAATGATTAGTGTAGATATAAAAATCATAGCTTTTACTAAAGCCTTCGACACTGTATCATTTAGGAAACTTATATACAGATGTAAAACAATAGAATCAACATTAGAACTCAAGAATGAATAGGGGCCTGATTGAATGTAAGAATGATACAATGGCAGTAAACAATAGAGTGAATTACACTTGAGCCTGTGATGTTTGGCTGGTGTCTGTCATTCAAATAGAACTTACAAAAGTCAAATTTCAAGACCTCAAGTTTTGTGAGGCTTAGTCAATTAGGTATTTTGTTGCTCACCAGAATGGGGGTAATGGATGAAGTGGGTACCAATAATATATTGAAATGGAGTGGGGGTGTAGTCATCATCATCATCATCATCATCATTTAACGTCCATTTTCCATGCTAGCATGGGTTGGACGATTTAACAGGAGCTGGCTAACCAGAAGACTACACTAGGTTTCAGTGTCTGCTTTGGCATGGTTTTTATGGCTGAATGCCCTTTCTAACACCAACCACTTCACAGTGTGGACTGGATGCTTTTTATGTAGCACTAGCACAGGTGAGGTCAGTTTTGGCATGTTTTTTACAGCTGGATGCCCTTCCAAACGCCAACCACATTACAGTATGAACTGGATGCTTTTTACATGGCACAAGTACACGGCGTAGCACCAGCAATGCTATCACACCAGCAATGCCATGGCACTAGCAATGCCATGGCACCAGTATTTAAATAAATAAAATGCTTATTCTTACACACAATTGACATTCTGTAATTGAATCAGAGGATTGACCCTATTGAGCAAGTTTCTTCCATCATAACCTCAAGTTGGTCCAAGCATTGGTAGTGAAATTTGGTTAATGGAAACTGTGTGGATGGAAATTGTTGAAAGCACTATTCTTGTTTTTATGTGGGTGAATTAATACATCATATTGTTTTACACAACCACTTGACCCTTGAGTGGACTTTAACAGAGTTCATTCTGTTGCAAGCGTTCTGAACCCAGTCTCCTGTTTGAGAAGTCCATCTTGAGGATTGTCTTGCTATATTCCTTCAGCTGGAAAGGAAAGGTGGTTCTTTTTTTGTTTTTTTTTCTGTTTGGTAGTTTTAATGAAACAAGTTGTATGATGGATAACACTGAAAATATTGTGTAGACATTTTAGTTTTCAGCTAAATCCTCATCAACACCTTTAATTTCATTTGGATGGATGGGGGAGGTGCTCCCGTCCAATAAATTTTCTGAAAGACGGGTGAGTATGGTCTGAATGAATAGGATTACCCTCCCTGAAACTCTCATAGGTTGAAGAACACAGCTGGGAGCGGGTACTTGCCTTTTGATAATAAGGGTTCCCCAGAACACCTGTGAGGTTCCTTCATCTTCCCCACCCCTATGTTGTTCTCCTCCTGTTAAAGTGTGTAATGTAATTGCCTTTTGTTTTTCTTTCGGTTCTACTTAACCTCCTCCTCTCCTCCCACCATTTCCTTGTCTTGTTCTTCTTTTCTACTGCCCTTGTGACAAATAAAGGAAAGATCATTATCATCATCATCCACTGCTATACTTCACCCCACTCCTCCATATCATCATTAAGTAGTTTATGAAGAAGCAAAAAAGAAAAGCATTGAATATATTTTGAATATTTTTATTTGTCTTTCTGTGATTGAGATAAAAATTCAGCTGAGATCAACATTGATTTCCATTTCTTTTCAATCAATGAAATCCGCCCTAGCATGACCTAGATGATGCAAATGAATAGATGGGTAAGATCCTTAGTGAAGAAGCACATGGTTAAGAGGGCCTATATATATATATATATATATATATATATATATATATATATAAGACCGAGAGGAAGAAGATAACTGCTAGAAATAAAGACCATGCTAGTTTTCAAAACAAAACATGATCTCTCAAGCTACTTAGCAAAATTAAATGTGGTTTTCAAAACAAGAACATGACAGCTCGAGGTATGAGCAAAATTAACAAGCCATGTATTGCCACCACAAACACATATTTAAGACAAGCTTCTTTGGTAACTTCAGTACATGAAGGTGATAGGTCCCAGCATTGATCCTTCCCTCAGTATTATCCCAAGCTAGATCCTATCTGCATTAACCCTTTAGCATTCAGATTTCTTTGTCAAATATAATGCTTACTTATTCATATTTTTAAAGTTTAATCCTGTATTATCTTGTAGCTTTGAAATTTCGAAGATGTGATTGTTTAATTTTAAAATGACATAGTAAGGTAGGTGTGAGAGCCTGTATCTGGCCAGTTTGAACATAAGACAAGTAGAATATGCAAGTCTGATATAACCTGTTTAAATGTTAAAGAGTTAAACTCTTCAATCTCCTCTCAGAAGGAATCACCCTACTTTCTGTGAAAACATAACATTGAGTCCTATTCCCAAAGATAATCTTCCTAACCTTGCCATCTACTTAACTTACCTGTTGGCCTGATTTCTACAATTTATTGGAGGTGTGTGGTTAAGAAGCTTACTTTGCAGCCATATGGTTTCAGGTTCAGTCCTACTGCATGGCTCCTTGTGCAAGTGTCCCAGGTCAACCAATTCTTGTGACTGAATTAGACAAACTATGTGGAAGCCCATTATGTATCCTTTCTACTATAAGCACAAAGGTTGAAATTTGGGGGAGGAGGATAATCGATTACATCAACCCTAGTGTTTCACTGGTACTTAATTTATCGATCCTGAAAGGATGAAAAGCAAAGTCGACCTCAGCAGAATTTGAACTCAGAATGTAGCAACAGGTGAAATACCACTAAGCATTTCGTCCAGCATGCTAACAATTCTGCCAGCTCGCTGCCTTGGAAGCCCATCATTTATGTGTGGATATAAGTGTGTGCACGTATGTTTCTGTTTATCTCCCACACACTATATGACAACCAGTGTTGGTTTGTTTATGTCCTTATAACAGAACAGTTTGGCAAAAGAGACCAATAGAATAAATCCTAGATTTAAAAGTACTAGGAGTGTTGGTCTACTAAACTCATCAATGTAGTGCTCAATCATGGCCACATTCCAATAAAAGTTAAAATGGTAAAAGGTATCTGAAAACTAATAGAGACAATCAGTAACAACCTCTATTTTCTTTACCACTTAGTTTTTTTCCTCTGTTTCTCAGCAACCATCTATATTTCTGTAGACTCAGAACAACTGGAGATCTGTTTGTGTATGTAATTCATCAGTGTTTAATCATCGAGAACTTCAACAAATGTTTTTATGGTTACCTGCAACAAAATTTTTGTATATAACATAAGAACCTCATAGCTATGTTGTAGATTATACACCTATTATTAAAGGAATTCCAGTCGTGACTATCTTATCTTTTCCCTATGTGCAAGAAACTCAGGTACACATTATCCGACATGTCCATTTTTAGGAAAAGAGGTTATGTGAAATTTGGCTACTATTTCTAGCAAACTGAGCAACCACATTACACCGCCTTCCATAGCTTTGTTGCATGTATGGGGACTATATTCAACATGAGAACCTCATAGTTATGTTGCCAGCCATGAGAGAGTCCTGTCAGACTGCACCAATGGCAAGCACTTATTCACCAACCCACTCCAACCTCTAGCCATGTTTCTTCCATCTGCCTTTGTTCCTCAAAGTTAGCTTATTGTATAACACCTCCATCTGACATAGTTTCAAGGGACTTATGCTGACTTGTATCCTCAATTCTTCATCTCTTTGGGGAATTTATTAAATAAGTGGCAGTAACTTAGATAAATTCTGTAAGTCCTTCTGTTGTATACTAAAATAGATCCTGAAACAGATCCCATACAATACATCTGTAAAAACTTCTTACTAAAATATACATGCAATAATTTATTATTTTTTTTATTATGGATAATGTGGCAAATATACACAAATATGACAGGATGAAATACTTTACATCACAGAAATACTAGATCAGGGGGGTTTTTTTTTGTTTTTTTTATATATTTGCTGGGTTAGGGGGAAAAGGCCAGTGACAAAGGCCTTTGCAAGCCCCTTCCCTTAGATCAGTGAGACTGATGCCAGTGAATGTTTCTAATTAACCTTTCCAAATCAACACCTACAGAAAAGACATGAACAGGGACAAAACACCAGAGGGCTGATGTTCTAAAAAAGAGAGACTGGTTGCAGTGATTACTGTGGAGCCAGATGGGTAATGAGAGGAGGAGAGAGAAATGTGCTGGAAATGCCCAAGTGGAGATAACATGAGCCTAGCAGCTATTTAATTAATAAATTAGCAGGTTATTAAATTTAATCAAATTAAGCAGAAGCTATTAGATTAATCTGGAATTCCACAATACTAAGCAATAATAATTACATGCATCCACAACTTCATTCTTCCGATTCAATAATACACAATATATATATATAAAACTGCTAAAAACGTTTTCACTATTTTTCTCTCCTGTTTTCTTGCTTGTTTTTTTCCATTGTCCATATTTGCTATGTCAGAAACTAAGAATTTTAGATTTTTTCTTTAGTAAATTTAAACCGAATAAACATCAAAATTTTTTTTTAGCAAGATACTATAAAGGTCCATATATAATACACCTGATTTTCAGTCCCAAATCATTTTAAACCCATAACATCAGGTAGTGTTGCACACATGCAGATAATCTGCTATAATCTATACTAATAAGACAATAGGCACAGGTATATCTGTGTGTGTAGTCAAGAAGTTCACTTCCCAATCGCATGGCTTTGGCTTCAGTTCCACTGTGTGGTACCTTGGACAAGAATCTTTTACTAAAGCTCTGAGTCTTGTGAGTGGATTTGGTAGATGGAAGCTAAAACATTTGCCATATATGCTTGTTTGTGTGCATTATGCTTATTTTTGCATTGTGTGATAATTGTAAATGTTGCAGTCATACAAGTGCCATCATTCATTTCCAATCTTTCATGAAAACATGTCCAGTCATGGGAAATATTATCTCATTTGGAAACACGTGCAGATTGGTGACAGGAAGGGCATCCAGCCATAGAAAATCTGCCTCAACAAATTTCATCCGATCCATGCAAGCACAAAAAAGTGAACATTAAAATGATGGCAATACTGATACACAATAAAGAGAATTCTATGATTTTTCTTTTAACTAAATTCTACCAGTCTTGGATAAGTGCCTTCTCAGGCCAACCAAAGCTTTCTGAGTGAATTTGATAGATAGAAATTGAAAGATGTGTGTATGTATCACCATCATGATAGACATTCTTCTTTTCATGCCCACTTTTCTCTGCTTGCAGGGGTCAAACAGAATTTGCCAAAGCAGATTTTCTACAGTTCAAAGCTTTCCTCTTCCAAGCAAGGTAATAATTCCCCATGGTTAGACATGTTTTCACAGAAGATTGGAAATAAAGGACACTGCTTGTATAATGTCATGCATGTGCATCTTGACATCATGTACTAATTGTAAACAAACATTATAGTCAGTGTGTTTGCAATTTTCCATAAAAGTATTCGACTTGGAAAATATTAACTTGCTTGGAAACAGAAAGAACATCTGGCCATACAAAATTTGCTTCAATGAATTTCATCTGATCTATGCAAGCATGGAAAGGTGGAGTTTTTTCATATATAACCCAGAACTGTTTAACATGTTACATGCTGGGTGAACTATGGGTTAGATAGAAGAAAAAAAAACCAAATCACAAAAATATAATAAAAATGTTTTCATACAAAGTCACATAACACAATTTCCATAAAATATAGGTGCAAGTATGCCTGTGTGTTAAGAAATTTATTTCCCAACATCTCGGGTTCAATTCCACTGCGTGACACCTTGGGCAAGTCTCTTACTATAGCTCTGAGCTAAACAAAGCCTTGTGAGTGGAATCTGTAGATGGAAACTGAAAGAAGCTCATCATATATATTTGTGTGTGTGTTTGCACATGCTGCTGCTGTCTCCTTGCCTTAACAATGCAGGTAATGTCCTTACTTGGAAACATTGGAAATATGTGAGAGTTGGTGACAGGAAGAGCATCTGGTTGCAGAAAATCCACCTCAATAAATTCTGTTCAACTCATTCAAGCATGGAAAAGTGGACATTAAATGAAGATTATTAACAACTATTGTGGATAAGGTAGCAAAATATATATATATATATATATATATATATATATATATATATATATATATATATATATATATATATATATCAAGAGGTTAGCAGTTTGTATCCTGTCATCAGCTTCACAGTCTGTGACCAGGGCATTTAATTTCCAAATGGTTTAGTCCATTAATAACTGTAAAATTGAAAGCTTGCTGTGAGTTTGGAAAAGGCAATGAGAAAACACTCCGACGTCACCTTTAGAATTACTGTATGATAACCAGTTCTTCAGTGATACTTCAAGACCCAACAGGGTAACATGATGATGCAGAAATAAAACTTCATTAATACTGGGATAAATATTACTTTTGATTATGTAATAGAATGGGAAGGGTACACATTAAACATTCCTCTATTTGTATTTTAATTTCTTTCACAATTTAGATGCCATGGGGTCCAAAGTAACTAATGTCATAAAGATTGGATTCAAACTGGTTATATCTGCCCCTTAAAAGATACTGATATAGCATAACTTCAATTTAAGACTATTGAGCAATATGGTTCCGCCACTCCAGAGTTTAAACAAAAAAAAAAACAAAAAAAAAACACATTTACATCACATAATAGTATGAAACAAACAAGACACCTTTATAACTGACCATAATTTACTTCCATTACAGATCATCCTCAGTATTTAAGAATATGTATTGTAAAATTGTATTTTCATGTGTTTGTCACTACTTGGCACCAAGATAAAACACTGCCAGAAACAAAGAGAAATTAAGAAAAGGAAAGCTTTGTTACCAAGAGAAATGTGGAAAGCTGTCTTTTCATGGTTTTGGAATTAACGTAACAGATATGGAAGGAGTTGATATCTTGCTAGATTTCAGTATCATAAGAGGTGAAAAAAAATGAGAGAGAGAGAGAGAATCTGCCTGTAGGTTAAGACCACTGTGGGTAGGGCCATATAAACTCAATTTAAAATTAGAGTTTTCTTCAAATTTAGATAATAAAAAGGATATAATTATCTCCTCCTTGTTTTAGATTGAAATTCTAATTAACATACACTTAGAAAATACAAGAAGTTTTCAGACACAAACTTTCTAGAATACCATTTGAAAGTTCAAGAATCTTATTAAATAGTTCAAAACAGAGAAATGAATAAATAAAAATAAATAAATACAACAGCTAAAATAATAAAAAAAATTTGTCTAGACTTTTCATCCATTGGCTTTATTTTATCAGAAAGGTATATAGTATATTGGAAATTGCTAAGAATAAAAATGATAAAAATTCCATTTATCTGGTAATTATTTCAAATGTAACAAAAAAAAAAAAAAAAAGAAAAAAAAAGGAAAAGTTTTCAATGTTAATGTCAGGTTTTTATGATGGAATAATATTAACTTTTATCATATGCTTACAAAAGCAATATTATACATTTTGCTTAATAGCAAAAAAGATTCCCAAGGAGATTAATTCCTTTGAGTAAGAATTTAAAAAAAAAAAAATTTTAAAAAATTCTATTTTGAAAATATTTTTAAAGACAATTTCTCTGAAAAATATTTCTTTTAATTAATTATATGAACAAAAAATATCAAAAGAAATAAGTCAATTATGAACTTTCATTTGTTAATTTAAAAAAAAAAAGATCAAAATAGACTTTACATTCACCCATTTACACTTGAATTCTCACATATTATTTCCTTGCAGTATATTTCTTTATATATATATATATATATATATATATATATATAAATAATATTGCAAATTTAGGCCAAAACTCAAATAAAAACATAGCTTTGCATAGGGGTTTTCAGTTAAAGAGGCATGTGTCTATTTCCAAATAGGACGCAATTAATATATAATTCCTATTGCTTTCTTTCAGAAGACTAATAAAATTCAATGAACTTTGAACTTTTCTTTGCAAATCTCTATTAAGTATATCATTTTCTTAACAGGCAACAAAACTGCTAACATTATTGCAGTACAATACTCTTGAGGTGCCTATCTATGTTTTACGCAAATATAGACATAAATTCAAGAAAGAGAACAGTATATAACTAGATTTCACTGGTATGGACTGAAATTCAATGATAAATTGGTAGGTCTTTTAAAAAAATTATCCTTTTCTGAAAAACAAATTTAAAATGCTTTCTTTTGTTTCATTAATAAAATATTTCCACTGGGCTTTTTTAAAAAAATGAAAGGAAACAAAAAAAAAATCTGAATTTTAGTTCTTAGAATTTATAAAAAGGTTTCATTTTTTCATAAAAGTTTAAGACATGAAAGTTATCCATATATTTCTTTGTAGAAGATGATATTAAGTATAACAGAAGTATTTGTGACTGAGTGTGTAGAATTAAGAAGTTTCTGTTTCCCTTTCTCTGTATATCTTAATCTTGCACTGATACATAACTCTTTTTGCTATGAGTAGCTTTAATTTTTGTCTGCTGCCATCTGTAGCATCTATTTATATAATTGGCAGTGTTTCCTTCACTCTCTCTGTTTGTCCATCCTCTTGACAAGCACATCAAAGGCAATTAGCTACTATGCTACTTTCACTATCTCTGTGTTTGGTTAAAACACAAACAAGTCACTTAGCTGTATACTGAGTAGATATGTACATTATACATTTAGCTAACCATGTATAAATTGTACACATGTGTGTAATTGTATGTATATTTTATTAAATGATGAAGAACATGTAGTGTACTTGATTAATCCCTTTAATTACAGTCTGGGACATTTTCCATAGGTAACCACCAGTTATTCTGCATTGGTAATAGAGTTATTAAAATATGAATTTTGCTTTCATGCTGATCATTTCAACATCTATTTCTCATATTTGCAGGGTTTAAAGGCTTAAATCTAAATTTTTAAAATATATTTTTCTACATTATTCTTTTTAACTGAATAGATATGAGTTACTAGAAGGAAAATATTAGAAATCAAGTTTTAGCTGACACTTAAGATTTGAAATTCTTGTTTTCATTTAAGTTTCTTGGTGAGTTTTTTTAGTAGTAAGATTCAATAATGACAAAAATAAACACTGAAGAATAGTCTAAATTCAGTTCTTAGTATATTGAGTCAATTCTTCAAATAATAAAAAGAAAATAGATTTTTCCAGTAAAAATTCAACTTTCAACAAAGACATTCAATCTGCTGGTACCTGAAATGTAAGAACAAGGTTTTATTTTCTTGTATAAACCATTCTCTTTAGTCTTTATTATATTCATCATTGAATCTTCCTTCAACAAAACTTATCAATAAGCTTCCATGATATAACACACACACACACACACACACACACACACACGTGCATGTGTGTAACTTGATAGACAATATCTTTTTAAAAGCAAAACTTTAAATAAAAATTTAAACCCCACAAAGGCATGCTGATGAAAAATAGATTCTGAAATGAGAAGATTATAATCAAGAAAAGGAAATCCATATCTGGTAAATAACTAGCTACTGGAATATATACAGAAGTGTTGCTATGAAAGCTGAATTCCCTACCTCACACTATACACACACAAAGAAAACCGATATTCACTGGAAAAACCATGTTGCCAGAAGAAAAAAAATATGAAATACAAAGAGTGAGATTAGTGAAGTAAGTGACATTCTATAACCTTTAGATTCAATGACAGTGTATGTTTTAGTAAACTAAGACATTGAAATGGAAAAATATTTCCTGCCTGTAATAGCCCACAAACTTATCAAAGCATAGCGTAGTATTGCAGTTAGTCTTCACAATGAACAAATTATAGTTGCTTTAACGTATCTTAATGAACAGGCATACCAAAGAAATTCATTGAAAAACAGAACTGGGATTCTTCAGTGAAAAATTCAACTTAAAGTTTTTGCTTATTTTGTGATACAAAAACAAAAAGTACTCAATATCGCCTTTGTGTTAGAAGTGTGCAGAGTCTGAGATAGATTTATTCATATGTTTATTAGTTTGTTTTAGCCACCGCAACCAAGGCCACTCTGGAGCACCACCTTATATGAGATAAACACAATTACATTATTATACAAAACATAGTCTTTTATTCTATCAGCACTCAGCACTTTAGTCAACTGTACACATCACAGAGTTGAGAAGAAAAAGGAAATATATCATTTGATGTGTACAAGAAACCAAAACACTGGCAATTGAACAAATATGTCTTGAATAATAATGTAATCTAGTTTATGTATGAATAAATACATATACACACACTGAGATGACGAAAGTAGATTCCATTTCAACTTGTTTAAATATCAAGGTTCTTAGAGTTATAAATTCTTGCTTAGAGTTTTAACTGGGTCAGTCAATGTAGACAAACTTTTCAAAGGAAAAGTTCAATAAACAATTTTAATAGCCTTATAGTATCTAAAACAATACTGAGGAAGAAAATGAGTAAATAAATAAAATAGCTACAAATATACAAGTATATCAAACGGTCTATCAGAATAAAGGAAGTGATATATGTGTGTGTGTAGACAGACAGACATAGGTGTGTGTGTGTATGGATAGATACACCCTTACAGATAGCTAGGCAGACAAACTGAAACTCAATCACAAATAATGTAAGAAGTCAAATTTCAAAGAGAAAGTTATTCCTGTATTTTCATCAGAATTGACAACTAGACTGTTGGAAGAAAGAAGAAAAAGAAGAAGCAATGTATCTTATTTTGCATTTATACAGTCCATCAAGCATTAAAGAAGACAGACACAGAAAAATCACCTTTGATAAAATGCATTGTAAGTTTTGAAAATTATGTACATTTTATATATGTGTGTATATATGTATACACATATATATATACATATCTGTATGTATATATGCATACACATATATACATATGTGTGTATGTATATATCTGTGTGTGTGTGTGTATACGTGTATGTATATATATATATATATATATATATTTATACATACACACATATGTACAGATAGAGACATCATATGCATATAGATGTGTGTATGTATGTGTGTGTGTGTGTGTGTGTGTGTGTGTGTGTGTGTACCACACAAACATACTCATCATTAAAAAAAAACTTTTTCTCTTAGAGGGTATATGTGATACCAGTGCACAACCTGAGTGTGCTCCACATCATAACCATTATACACATGCACAAAATGCATTCAGACTAAAAAGTTTAGCTTAAAGAGTAGAAAACATGAATGCAAGACAACAAATAAAGGGGGAAAGAGATTTGAAGGGCAATAGAAATAGATGTAAACCCTCCTATTAATGACATTTTTTTTTTCTATCTTCCAAGATTAAGATGAAAGGTCACCGATGGCTTTTTGAAACAGTCTAGCATGCTACTTATGTAATCAAATGTCCATGAGGGGGGAAGAAATTTGGTACATTTATTAAAAAAAAAAAAAATGGAAAGAGTCCAGTAAAGAATCCAGGTCTATCATTGAACCATTAGATTCTGGTTTTAGTCCAAAAGCAGAAAATGATATAAGAGAGTATGTGTGCATGTATGTGTGTGTACTTGTGCGCATGCCTTTTCTGTAATTTTCGAGTTTAAGATTAAAAAAGTGGGGTGGGAGGCGCAGAAAAGGGTCAAAGATTTACAAAAGTTGCAAAAGGCATGTGTGCGTGTTTGCATCTACATGCACACAAACTCACAAGCACACACACACACACACACACAAATACATACATACAATATTTGGCAGTAGCCAAAGATGATCCAAACCACCTAAAAGCATCAATTTTCAATGACTTCTATCCAAATGTAGCAATGATGGAGTATTACAGGTATCCCTGTGTAATTTGAAAATGTAACCTGTAGGTCACGCCCATCTTTTATCAGTTACATTTGCATAAAGATCATAGGTGCCACTGCCCAGTCAACTTGTACATACTATACATTATGTGCAAGCATATATATATATATATATATATATATATATATATATATATATATATATATACACATACATACATATATATATATAACACACACACACACACATACATCGAAATTATATATATATATATATATATATATATATATATAAAATAATGTATGTATGTAAGAGTGTGTGAATATATGTATAGTAAATGTAAACATACTGTCCTTCATATCAAAGTGGAACTCTTAAGTCTTCTGAAAAAATATTTTATACACTGCAGGTTACCATACAATTAGTGTTAGTACTGTTAGAAAATGTACAACTAACAACCAACAATGGAATAAATTGCGGTCTTTCATTTGGTTCTAGGGTAAAAAGTTTTTCGTTTTCCACCCTTTGTATTAACATTATCATTATTATTATTATTATTATTAATATCATTCATTTTTTCCCCCTTCTGTTCAATTCTTAAAAATTTGTTTTTCATAACTTTTTTTTGCTTTTGTTTTTGTTGTTACAGTCATAGTATGTATGGTTTTGGCAGCATCATATTTTATTTGTTGATGTTGCTATCATCATCATTATTTTTATTAAAATTTAACCAGCATCAGCCCTAAATGAACCAATTGCAGAATTACGTCATCGAGCCAAACACAGGGTTATGGCGACATATACTAGGCCCATGTTCATCATAATCAGCTTTGGTATGGCATACTTGGTAGAATTCCGGCTAGAATAGAAAAAAATAAGTATATATATATATATGTATATATAGATAGATAATTGGTTCTCAGATTTTCATCAACACCATGATTCAAACTTTATTATTAACATTTAACCATGCCTTCACCATTCACTGTCATCCCTATCCATTTACACTCTCCCTTCACACTATCATGAACTTACCCTATCTTATCCTCTAATATCCAACTTCCTGTAACTAGAAGCTATGACCTGACATCTCTTCACCATCTCTCATTTTCCAACTGGGATAGCCATGTATCTCCTCTACTGCAAGATACCTGTTACTGGCCATTATCATACTTTGATCTGTCATCACCAGACATAAAGCCACTTCCCTCAATACTACACTCCTCAGTTGAGGGAGTCATGTGATTTATTTAGTGGTCTCACTAGTGCCAGTGCTATGTAAAGTGGTTGATGTTGGGGAGGGCATCCAGCCATAGAAATCATGCAAAAGCTAATATTGGAGTTTGGTGAAGCCTTTTGACTCATCAGCTCCTGTCAAACCATCCAACTCCTGTGCATTAAACAATGAAGATGACAATATACTATGCTCTTCCTTGAGATAGGAATGTAATCCTTATTTACAACTGCTTCCTCATTGGACATTTATCTGCAACTGAAGTAACTGTCTCCACAGCTAGCTACCCTTTCAGTTGCTAACCATTCAACCATCAAGGATTGGAATCTTTGCAGTCAGTTTATAGTGATATAAATAAAGCATGCATTTTGCACCAAAAGCCTCTATGAGAGTTTCTCTCATGGTATCTACTACAGTAAAGTTTGTTTCAACAGAATATCCACATTTATGTAGGGATACATATTTATTTATTCATTGCCTACAAGGGGCTAAACATAGAGGGGACAAACAAGGACAAAGGAATTAAGTCAATTACATCGACCCCAGTGCATAACTGCTACTTACTTAATCAACCCTGAAAGGATGAAAGGCAAAGTTGACCACGGCAGAATTTGAACTCAGAATGTAATGGCAGATGAAATACCACTAGGCATTTCGCCCGGCATGCTAATGATTCTGCCAGCTCACCGCCCTGTAGGGATACATACTAGCTCTCAGTTAGGTAGACTGTACATGCTTTGACTTACGAGCTTTCCCTGAGAGAATACCATAAAGATTGTAGTATGGTTTGAGCTGACGATCATGTGGTCAATAATACAGCAATATTCATTATTTTAATTTAACTAAATTTACTGCCTTTACACACACGGTAGATGATACAATCAGCTAAAACAATAGGCAACCTTCCCTTATGTAATACAGTGAGCCATTTGAGCTTCCTGTCTTTTTATATTAAGGACAAATTAACTTGGAAGTGTTCATCCCTCATCAATCCAGATTCATGTTGAAGGAGGATTAACACTCTCAATGTATTGATAAGAAGCAATTTGCTTATATTTCAATTAATTTTGAAAACAATCAAGAACTTGAAAAGGTTTAATGCACTACAGATTCTTTATTGTGTTAAGCTAATGTTTAGAATTCAGGAAAAAGTTCTTTCATAAAACTGAACTGAAAACTTTACTGAAATATCTTACTATATAAGTCATGAAGTTTTGAACTTAATTACAATTTCATCACCAAGTAAAATGGCCAATGAATGAGCCTGTAATTGGTCACTTGATCTGCTAGAAATAGTAACCAAATCTCCTTCAAATCATATGCGATCATATAAAACAATGGAATGATACATTAGATAATGTTGTCCAAGGTAGCGTTAAAAGACAGTGACAACTGGAGTGCTTTTGACCACAGGTTTGTTCAGTCAGAGTTGACTTAGAGCTAAACAACTTCAACATGTGTATGATCTGATCGAAAACAATCTCTTTTAACTAGATTTGATGATTTTTAGTGGGTGGAAAACACAGACAATATTTTGCTGGTATTTTGTAAATCACTGTAGAGTAATGATAGAAAAGAACTTGTACCCCTATTTTACTAAGTAGAAGTAGCAGATATTTCGGTTGAGAATCTAAAGTTTAAATTGATGAAGAGAGGAAGAATTAGACTAAGACATATTTACCAAAATCAATATCAATATGCAATTTTCATACTGGCCTAAATCAATATGTAGTTTTCTTTTCCAATAAGGCAGCTTCATTGGTGGGGGAGGGTTAAATAAACACACACCACACCACATATAACATTTTCATATTATTATTCTAAATCAGCAAAAACTATACATCAAAGACCTAAATAGTATCTGAGGAAGAAAAATTTCCTTTCATGTCAATGAACTGGTTTTCTGGTTAATAATTTTTTTTTTTAATGATTGCTTTTTGAGACTGAGATTTATATAAAAATCATATAATATAGAAGGAAATAAATACAACTCTATGTTGTCAGTTAACAATAACTCCATTCTATATAATATTCTTTTTATTATTTCATGTCCACTTTTCCATGCTTGCAAGGATGGAATGGTTTCTCCCTCTCTCTAATTTATTTTGGTGGTTCATTTTGTTTTATTTATTGATTGATTGATTTTGGAATTTACTGCTGAAACGTTTTTCATATTGCTGATCATTCAATGATGAATTTTTTTTTTGTTCTTTAACAGGCAAGCTGGAACAAGCAGAATCTTGCTCAGTGATATAACACAGTAGCTAAAGTAGGATTTGCACTTAAAAACCTTTACGCTCACAGCTATTGTATCTCTAGTTTTTATAAAAAAACTTATTGAAGTAGAGAAGTTCTGGTTCTGGTATTTTCCTGATTACCAAGCATTATTAATAACAATATTCATATAATAATTAGAGTAACCAAGAACTGCTCTAATTAGTTCTGTCTACCACAGCCATTAATTTTTTTTCCTACCCAATTATTTCATTAATAAAGTATATCTGATGAAAACAATTCAAAAATTAACTCCTTGAAAGTAGCACAGTACTACCCATTTTGTATGTATAAAAAGAGATATACTGTA
The DNA here is from genome assembly GCF_046866305.1 of Octopus bimaculoides. Lineage (NCBI taxonomy): Eukaryota > Metazoa > Mollusca > Cephalopoda > Octopoda > Octopodidae > Octopus > Octopus bimaculoides. The sequence continues at coordinate 95,937,010 of NC_142930.1, read as the reverse complement.
TATAAAAATTACATACACAGTAATGCTATAACAAAATAAAAGAAAATACATTTGATAGAGTAAATATTTTGATTATAGAGTTATAGCTTCATTTTACAACATTCTGTTATTCAGAGTTTCACATGTCTGTTCATGGACAATCCTCAGAGAGGGCTGGTTGGAGAAATGAATAACTATCACAGTCAGTTTTATTAGTGCAGTTAAATGTACCATAAACATTATGTTCCTATTCACAGATGTATGACATTAAATTTCTGATGTTTCCAGGCTAATAACTTATTAGTATAAGATAAAGAAGTTTACTATGCCTGAAATTTTGAACAAAATGTATAACTTCACATATATCAGTGGCATAGTGGATAAGAGCTTTATTACCCATTGTTGAGAAATAAGTTTTTTTTTCACTTTTAGTTCAAATTCACTTTGTTTCTATGTACATATCCAGAAATAAGTTACCTGAGATGTAGTATAGATGCAAATGCTAAAGTAAAGTTACTCTCTAAAGATAAGATTAAGAGTAAAAACAGGAATTTTCAGAAGTATCTCTACTAAAAATATTTCAATTTTTTTTGCATCTCCCCAACCAATGTTCATATTAAAAGAAAAAAAAAAACCTTTGCTCAAAATAATGTATTAAGTAGTATGGTGGGGTTATAAGTTATTACATAGCTAACAGGTTTAAAGTCATCGAAATACTCACCGTTGAAGCAAGCATACTACCACCAAACCAAACTGCATAACGTTGCATGTGATGAGATATGACCTGGCATTCAATAGGTTTTGGCTGCCAAATAAAATACGTAATGGTTGTAGAGAATTATTCATGAAAACAATATAATTTAATACAAAAGTTATATATCAGCTAATGAAATGTTAATAATGACAAAACAAAAAATTTGTGAAATTGCTGTTATGGAAGTTGACCAGTTTTCTATGAACAAGTGATCATCATCATCATCATCATCATCGTCTTACGTCCGCTTTCCATGCTAGCATGGGTTGGACGATTTGACTGAGGACTGGTGAAACCGGATGGCAACACCAGGCTCCAGTCTGATTTGGCAGAGTTTCTACAGCTGGATGCCCTTCCTAACGCCAACCACTCAGAGAGTGTAGTGGGTGCTTTTACGTGTCACCCGCACGAAAACGGCCACGCTCGAAATGGTGTCTTATGTGCCACCCGCACAAGCCAGTCCAGGGGCACTGGTAACGATCGCGCTCGAAAATCCTACAGGAGCCAGTCAGGCGGTACTGGCAACGGCCACGCTCAAAATGGTGCATCTCATGTGCCACCCGCACAAGAACCAGTCCAGGGGCACTGGCAACGATCTTACTTGGCTTGCCGGGTCTTCTCACGCACAGCACATTTCCAAAGGTCTCGGTCAGTAGTCATCGCCTCGGTGAGGCCCAATGTACGAAGGTCTTGCCTCACCACCTCAGCCCAGGTCTTCCTGGGCCTACCTCTTCCACGGGTTCCCTCAACTGTTAGGGTGTGGCACTTTTTCACGCAGCTATCCTCCTCCATTCTCACCACATGTCCATACCAGCGCAATCGTCTCTCTTGCACGCCACAACTGATGCTTCTAATGTTCAGTTTTTCTCTCAAGATACTTACACTCTGACGGGTATTCACATTGACATTACACATCCAACGGAGCATACTGGCTTCATTCCTTGCGAGCTTACGTATGTCCTCAGCAGTTACAGTCCATGTTTCACTGCCATGTAGCATGGTTGTTCGTACGCAAGCGTCATACAGTCTGCCTTTTACTCTGAGTGAGAGTCCCTTTGTCGCCAGCAGGGGTAAGAGCTCAAATATTGAAATTTTTGCAACATACATTATTTCTACAAGTGCTTTAACCTTTTCACTGCAGAAAGCATTGTTATGTATCGATCTGCCTTTTGTTAAGGATATCACGTTTGAAACTTTTTTGATGAAGATATGTCTGTATATTGAGGCAATATGACTTGTAGAAAATATCAATTCTATTTTTTGACAGATCTATAACATCATTACTAGAATAACAATGAAATTTAATTTTGCAGTTTAAGTGTTAATTGCTTATAATTTGTGAACCATATTTTTTTTTTTTTTAACTGGTAGTATTTTTGATTGATTTTAGTGTTTCTCTTCAAGAAACGTACAGGGGTTTTCCGAAAATCTGCCCAGGGCTGTTAAATGGAAAATTCTATTTTACAAAACTTTTTTTGGGCTTAAATAACCACCCACCTATAATAAGTGCCCATGGGCAGTAAAATGAAAGTAAAATATTTCACCTAGGAAAAACAAAGATATTCTCAAAAACCATATTTATTTTATACAATTCCATTGAACTTCTATCGTTTCCATTATCAGATATATGTTGTTGGCACTCCGTCGCTTACGACGTCGAGGGTTCCAGTTGATCTGATCAACGAAACAGCCTGCTCGTGAATTTAACGTGCAAGTGGCTGAGCACTCCACAAACACGTGTACCCTTAACGTAGTTCTCGGGGATATTCAGCGTGACACAGTGTGATGAGGCTGACCCTTTGAATTACAGGCACAACAGAAACAGGAAGTAAGAATGAGAGAAAGTTGTGGTGAAAGAGTACAGCAGGCTTCGCCACCATCCCCTGCCAGAGCCTCGTGGAGCTTTAGGTGTTTTCGCTCAATAAACACTCACAACGCCCAGTCTGGGAATCGAAACTGCGATCCTATGACCGCGAGTCTGCTGCCCTAACCACTGGGCCATTGCACCTCCTATCAGATATATAGACATAAAGAAACTGAAACAGCCTTAAAAGAAGTAGCATATTAAAAAATATTCTGAAGTTAACAATGGATCTATTAGGAAATATTGAAAATTAAACTGTTGAAAACATGAATAGAAGCCTCGTATGAACAAATAATGTCCTTGGGCATTTATGGTAGAATAATAAACGAATAGTTTCAAGTTAAATATCACGAATTTCTTCATTTGTTGCTTGGCCATAATTCATATCAGAGCAAATTTCACTTACTTGTAACTCATCTTCTTCTTCAATTTTGTCATTATGTGCATCTGGCACATTTACCTCAAGGCCAGACAAAACATCCTGTAAGCGTGAGTTTAAGAGGCTATGTTCTACAGTCTGTCCACGAGGAGCAATTCCACAACATTCAAAGGCACACTTTATAGTTTCTTTATTTAAAGTGGCAACAGCTTGGATCACAAAGTTCACTATCTCTTGATAAGAAGGCTTTTTGCGATATCCTTTATTTGTATACTCCTTTTTGCCATTTGAAAACCAACTCTCCCATTCAGCATGAAGGGCTTTCTTGAAAGGACCAATAATTGATACATCTAACAGCTGCAAGTAAGATGTTGTTTTAGGAGGTATAAGTTTGAGAATCGTATTCTTACGTTTGAACACTTCTAGGAGCTCTGTTTTCTTGTGCACTGAGCATTCATCCATGAATAGCACTGAATTTTGAGCATGGAATAGCTGTGCTGTTCTCTGCCCAAACACTTTGTCAGCCCACAGCTGCATAAGTCCATATGTGATTGATCCCCTGTTGGAGACTGTAGAGTAAATATTCTTTGGGACCTTGATTTTAGGCACGTTTTTCAATCCTTTACGGATAATCATTGTTTTCAACACCTTTCCTGCAGCATTAACACACAACACAGCAGTCAAACAAGCTTTGGTAGCACCACAGTGGCTAGCATCTACATTTTTATTGCTGACAAAGTCTATGGTTGTTGAGCTCAACATGTCAATGTATACAGGTGTTTCATCCATATTATAAATCTGATCAGCATCCTTATCTGCTGCTAATACTGGAATGCTATCTAGATAGTCACTGGCGATTTGTGCCTTTTTTCCAAGTGTTTTATTGTCCACTTGACCAACATGTGTAATCTTTTTCGCAGTCAGTTATTCCGTTTCATGAAATTGAAAATCCATTTATCAGAACATCTAAAGCTGTTCATTTCAATTCCAAACCTTTTTACCAATTCAAAAGGATACTCCCGTAAATGGCAATAATTTACAATTATATTCTTTGCATGCTGAACAAAAATCCATTGTAAGAGTTCGATCTCTAGATCTCTATGTGCTGGTCTTCTACCTCCACCAATTGATCTGCACCTCCTCTTGTCTGACATATTGATTAACTCAGTTTCTTTTGTGCACTATCCTCTCAATCGTTTTATATCAATATCTAAGTCTCTTGACGCAACAGATAAATTGCCAGAATGTTCTTTCACTCGTTTAATAGCACTCAATTTTTCACTAATGGTATATGATAGTTGAACACGTTTTGATATATTTTCTTTCGACTCCATTATTGGGAATAAAAATCCTTTGAATTTATCTACAGATGTAGAGCAAATGAATGTCTAAACAGAATGCAAACAAGAACACTTACTCTGTTTCAACTTTTAACCACATAACCGTCCATCCAAATAAACACCCATGGGCAACCTAATGGATGGGTAGATTTTCGGAAAACCCTGGTACTACTTTTATTGCAGTGTACTTTAACTCTCCTTCGTACAATTGGTACACACAAACACGCACACCTCAAGCAGCTTCATGTCTTACAAAACATACCTTTAATCTACCTCCGCCAAGTTCTTCACTAGCTTTCAGGCGAGCATCAACTATTCTCTTGACATCTCTCTGTAGCTTACGACCAAAATCTCTAAACATGGTAGAACCTCCTGACAAAACAATATTCTGAAAAAAGTAGAAAATTAGATGTAGTTTACTTAGTATCATTGAATGACTTAAGAATTTTCATAAAATTAAGAAAACAGCCTTTTAAGTATAACTAAATCTTTGCCAATTATAGAATGGAAAATATTTACCTGTAAGTTTTAAGCTTTTTTCAAACTAAAACACTTCACACATAAGTGTTAAAACCTAGTTTCAGTTGCATTAAATAGATACAACATAACTTGCTCTTATAAAATGCTGTTCTATAGTAAACCTTGTGCTAATAATGTTGGAAATTAGTTGCTCAACCTATCTGAATTGTGACTGGTATCAAAAGACATGTTGAATAATTTACTTAAAAGATGTGCTGTTGGTGCAGATCCAATATCACCATGCATTTAGCTGTTAAACTTATTAATATTTAAATTCAAATTACGATAAATGTAAACAAACAAACGAAGTTTGCTTTTTAGAAGCATTGAAATGTCTTAGAAAGTTAAAGAAGTGATTTTAAATTCTCAAACGCAGGATAATGCTAATAATATAGCCTGAACAGGATAAACTACCCCTATTTTGCAGAAAGAAGTGTGGGCGGCCATCCATGAGACACGAACTCACACTTCCGTGATTACACATCGCGGTGCACTTTATCATTTGAGCTAAACTGCCCAGCCACAAGTTTTTCTGCAAATTTAAGATGTATAGACATCTCGCTTTATGAGACGCTATCATGTTAAATTCAAATTACGAAGTTTGCTTTTTAGAAGCTTTGAGATGTCTTACAGAATTTAAAATCACTTCTTTATTAATATTTGAAAATTGCAAATTAGTTGATTGCAGTTATTATTGTGAAAATATGTTTCAGGAAAACCACATCTATAACTTAGTATTAAATTCCATTTGTATACTAATCACTTCACTTGTGTTTTTATGACTTTTCAAAAAAATCTGAAGATTAAACAAGTTCATTTCTGTTCTCTAAAATTTGAGGTTTTGTGCTTAACAAAGACACATGTTATGACAAGATTCAAATAATTCAATTGGTTTGTTATTAATACACCAAAGATACATGACAGCTAGAATACTTTAATGGCAAAGTATGAAAAGTCTACTTTAGAATTTTCTATTATCTTGAAAACAGTATTAAATAAATTTTGTTGGCTTACCCGATATAGACCTCGACGCACATCAATAGGACAATTCTGGATGACATTGTCCACTATTTCAGAAATTGGAATGGTAAAGTCAGGGTTTGAAAACTAAAGAAAGAAAAAATAACATTTCAATACAATGTCACATATGGTATTGAAAGGGCTAACTTGAATAATTTCATATGAAAAGCATGACTAGTATAAATATTCTTTTCACAGAGAAGGCAATAAAAGGAAGGTCTTTGAATTTATAAAGTTATAGAAAAGCAGAAGTGATGGCTAACACAGCCAGTGGCCAGAGTTTCAAGTTCACTGCCAGGTAACACATGACAGCAATATATAGGAGTCTCAGTTCAGGTGATTACAATGTAAATAATGGCTGTCTATTTAGTCGGAAGAAAGCAATATTCTGGCTCTCAATGTCTTACAATAAACTCTGAAGATTTATTGTGAATGATGTTTAGGTGCATGTTGGGAGATCCACAATGAAATAGTGTTACTGTAAAAAAAAAAATATTAGATAACATGTAATATGAATAGTGAGACAGACAGTTGAAGGAAGTGGCAGGTTTAAATAATTACTGATTTACACATGACTGTCTTCTGTTCACATTATAGAATGAATTTCACTGAAATAACAACCCAAATATGTCTTCCAAGTGTAGCAGCTGTAAAAGATACATTTTTCATACAAGTGATGAAGTAATAAAAATGGAAAAAGTAAACACTGATTTCTAGGTTCATCATCATCATCATCATCGCTTAACGTCCGCCTTCCATGCTAGCATGGGTTGGACGATTTGACTGAGGACTGGTGAAACCGGATGGCAACACCAAGCTCCAATCTAATTTGGCAGAGTTTCTACAGCTGGATGCCCTTCCTAACGCCAACCACTCAGAGAGTGTAGTGGGTGCTTTTACGTGTCACCCACACGAAAACGGCCACGCTTGAAATGGTGTCTTTTATGTGCCACCCGCACAAGAGCCAGTCCAGGGGCACTGGCAACGATCTCGCTCGAAAACCCTACAAAGGCCAGTCAGGCGGTATATATATATATATATATATATATATGTCTGTACGTATTGTCGTCGTCGTTTAACGTCTGCTTTCCATGCTAGCATGGGTTGGACGATTTGACTGAGGACTGGTGAAACCAGATGGCTACACCAGGCTCCAATCTGATTTGACAGTGTTTCTACAACTGGATGCCCTTCCTAAAGCCAACCACTCAGAGTGTGTAGTGGGTGCTTTTACGTGTCACCCGCATGAAGGCCAGTCAGGCGGTACTGGCAAAGACCACGCTCATCTCGCTCGAGAAACCTCATGTGTCACCCGCACAAGAGCCAGCCCAGGGGCACCAGCAACAATCCCGCTCGAAGGAATATTAAATTGAAACAAACATTAACAAGGAATGAAAAAAATGTTTTTACTCAAATTATAGAGTTCTAAATTTCCACTTGGAAAACATGGCAGTCATGTACAAACATCATCATCATCATCATCATCGTTTAACGTCCGCTTTCCATGCTAGCATGGGTTGGACGATTTGACTGAGGACTGGTGAAACCGGATGGCAACACCAGGCTCCAGTCTGATTTGGCAGAGTTTCTACAGCTGGATGCCCTTCCTAACGCCAACCACTCAGAGAGTGTAGTGGGTGCTTTTACGTGTCACCCGCACGAAAACGGCCACGCTCGAAATGGTGTCTTTTATGTGCCACCCGCACAAGCCAGTCCAGGGGCACTGGCAACGATCTCGCTCGAAAATCCTACAGGAGCCAGTCAGGCGGTACTGGCAACGGCCACGCTCAAAATGGTGCATCTCATGTGCCACCCGCACAAGAACCAGTCCAGGGGCACTGGCAACGATCTTACTTGGCTTGCCGGGTCTTCTCACGCACAGCCCATTTCCAAAGGTCTCGGTCCGTAGTCATCGCCTCGGTGAGGCCCAATGTACGAAGGTCTTGCCTCACCACCTCAGCCCAGGTCTTCCTGGGCCTACCTCTTCCACGGGAAGACCTGGGCTGACCTGGGCTGAGGAACAACAATAGGAAAAAGTTTTTCAAAGCATGAAGAGTGTGTTACATATTTAAATTAATATTAATTCTTACCTCTGGATGGAAGAAAATTTCTGGTCCAAGAAATCGTTCATAACCAACATCTACACTGAAAGGGCTTTTGTTCACGCTGTTTAAACCATCAAATCTTTTGATCCACTTCGTAGGATCTTGATCATACTTGTTGAATTCTTTAGCTATATCAGGACAGACGTAGCAAAATCGCTCCTAAAATATACAACCATTGAAACCAATAAATACAACCTGAGAGTGAGAGAAAACGGCAACAAACAAGGAGAAAAGCTGTTGCTATAGTTCAAGGACAGTCATGGGTGAACATAAAGTACATGTTACAGGTATGTACACACAAACTTGAACAAGTGGATATAGATGTGCAAGAATGTACATTTATGTGAAGAAGTGTAAATACACCATCATCATCATTTAGCATCTGCTTTCCATGCTGGCATGGGTTAGACACTTTGAAACTGGTAAGCTGTAGGGCTACATCCAATCTTATTTGGTATGGTTTCTATGGCTGGATGCTCTTCCTAATGCCAGCCACTCCAAGAATGTAGCGGGCGCGTTTTACATGCCACTGGCATGGGTGTCAGTTGTGTAACACTGGCCATGACTATGATCTCACTTGGTTTGATGAGTCTTCTTAAGCATGGTTATTACCAAAGGTCTCAGTCACTTATCATTGCCTCCATGAAGTTCAATGTTCCAAAGTTGCTTTTTATGTTCCACCAGCACAGGTGCCATTTACATGACACTGGCATCAACCACAACCACAATTTTGCTTGGCTTGATGAGTCTTCTCGAGAACGGCATATAGCCAAAAGTCTTGGTCACTTGTCGTTGCCTCCATGAGGCCCAATGTTTGAAGATCATGCTTTACTACCTCATCCCATGACTTCCTGGGTCTACCCTTTCCACAGGTTTCCCTCATAGTGATTATTTTCCTATTGTAGTTCCCTCCACATATGATTATTATAATTTTATATACATGTATACATCCCTAAAAGCAAGCACATGTTTATGCAGACATTAGTGAAGCATGGAAGTGAGAGTCCAAAAGACTCAAAGTTGGTCCAAACTACCAAATATGGAAAAATATGAAAAGAACACTGGGAGATAAAGAAACCAAAGAAAAGAACTTACTTTCCAATATATCAAATGTAGTACAACTTAATTATTTATAAATTAATTTTACAAAGAAACCTAAATTATAAGTCTACATTCATATATTTGTTTTCTTGTGATTTGCCTTGCATTTACCTCGCATCGTTCTGGCCTTACCCACAATCCTTTATACACTAAATTATAGCATAAGTTAAAGACCCCCACCAAGAACTACACAAAGAAACAACAATCTCCAATCCTTCCCAGTTGAGATGTTTGTTCATTTGTTTAATGTCCCTTTTTTTTCTTCCCTTGCTAACATGGATTGGAGGTGGGGGGGGGGGGGGGAGCATATTTGAAGAAGGATTTATCATGCACATTTGCATGCACGTGTACACATGCACACGCACAAAGATTCTTACAGTTTCCATCTACCAAATTCATTCACAAAGCACTGGTTGGTCAGGGGCTATCATAGAAGTTACTTGCCAAGGCACCGCGCAATAAGACTGAACTCGTGGCTGCAAATCAAACTTACTAACCACATACCCCTACCTGCTCCTACATACAATATTCTCTTTTGGTATTTTATTCCTTACAACTTAAGAGAGAGAGAGAGAGAGAGAAAGGGAGAGAGAGAGAGAGAGAGAGGGAGAGAGAGAGAGAGAGAGAGAGAGAGAGAGAAAGAGAACATTTGTATTGCTTGAATTTGTCTGGAAAGGCTCTTCAGTTAGAACAAAGATGAGTGCAAGCAATCATAATTCAAGGTTCAATCCCACTGCACAGTAAGTCTTTTGTAACAGCTTTGTGAATGAAATTTGGTAAATCAAAACAGCGCAGAAACCTGTATGCACACAATGAGTGCCTGAGGAAGAATGCCAAAAGTTGAACAGAAATTTCTTGTGACATTTGGTTCTGCTCCATTAAGCCACAGTAGATTTTGCTTTTCTTGTAAAAAAATTTTGAGAAATAGTACCAAAGAAATCCTTGATGACAATACCCTAACATGGTCACAGTCCAATGACTGAACCAGTAAAAGAATAGATAAATGAATAAGTAGATAAAACTGAAAAGATCTTACCTTAATAGCTTTAGCTGTTTCTAAGGATTGTTCTGGAGGAATTCCAGCCTCACGTTCTCTCAATAATTGTTGAATAAAATAACTAATGTCACGACCAGCAATGGGGATGTGTTTGATACAGCTACCGATCACATAACCTTCAGCCTACAATAAATAAACACACATTGGAAATGTATGTATATATATGTATATATATATATATATATATATATATATATATATATATATATATGCACACACACATATAGTCTTTCAAATAATTTTCTTTTTCTTTTACTCTGCTATATTAAACTTTCAGTGTGGTTACAAATGTATTCAGCATTGCTGCACAACAGGTTATCATGAGGGTACAGAATATTGAGAAACTTGTTATTAATTTAATGTAAACTCCTTAAAGCAGGCATAAAATATTACAAAACTAAGAATAATTTCATGATAAATATGATGGCTAAGTGATTAATGTTTTAAACTATGTTAAGAATTCAACTCCATAGTGAGTGTTTCATTGCATACTTTATATTGTTGACTTAGCTCAGTCAAATAGGTACCAGATCAATCTGGCTTAGCATCAGAACTGAGTTCAGCAGTCATTCCAGTTTGTTTTCCCATTGGATCTAGACTATGGTTCTGATAAGATATATTTGATGGTGAGGAACAGCCAATTCTGCATTAAATTCATCACTAGACATCTGCTGCCAAATAAATATCTTCCCTGACTATGAGAGATTCCTAAATACTATTACCAAGACAGGACAAGTTAGATCTTATAAGGTTGCTGTTTAGTCCCAGGATCAACCCTAGTTAAACAGATCTTAAGGTAAAAGACATTCCAACCTTGACAATTCCTACCTTTTTCAGGAATACTGTACTTACGAGTACATTATCCAATTTGTCTATCCATTTTTAAATATTAGGGTAAAATTTAAGAGAAATTGAGCAGCTATTTCTAGTAAATAAGTAAAGGTTTATAATGCTGTCTTTGACTCAAGTTTAATCTTTTTCAAACAGTTATTTAAACAACTTATTGGCATAGGAGTGGCTATGTGGTAAGTAGCTTGCTTACGAACCACATGGTTCCAGGTTCAGTCCCACTGCATAGCACTTTGGGCAAGTGTCTTCTACTATAGCCTCGGGCCAACCAAAGCCTTGTGAGTGAATTTGATAGACGGAAACTGAAAGAAGCTCGTCGTATATATGTATATATATGTGTGTGTGTGTTTGTGTGTCTGTGTTTGTCCCTCCCAATATCGCTTGACAAGCGATGCTGGTGTGTTTATGTCCCCATAACTTAGCGGTTCGGCAAAAGAGACCGATAGAATAAGTACTAAGCTTGCAAAGAATAAGTCCTGGGGTTGATTTGCATGACTAAAGGCGGTGCTCCAGCATGGCCACAGTCAAATGACTGAAATAGGTAAACAGGTAATTTTAGCATACAGTGAAAAATTACACATCCTTTTCAGTAAGGGACTTCTATTTAATTTTAAATCCCTACCTACTGAAGGTTCATATTTTGGATACAGCTGGTGAACCAACAAGGGAATTTATTTGAATTTCATTTTGAGTTAAGGAGACACAATGGCTAAGAGATTCAATAGGAGCTTGAATTCATACTATAGTACTACAGCTACAGTGTATCTGAGCAAAGTACATAGGTGCTTTGCTTGAATTTGCATGAACATAAAACATCTCTCTCTCTCTCTCTCCATATTTCACATCGGAGTCGTAGAAAAAACAACCAGCTGTAAAAACAATTCTACAGCCATCTATAAAAGCATCCCACACATGTGCCATCAATATCATCCCTATTTTACATCTACTTTCCATCCTGGCATTGGTTGGACATGAGCATAACAAAAAAACCCTTTTATGAAGGCTTTCTTCTACGAATAAGAATTTTTTAAATGATATGAAGGAGAAAAGAAAATTAAAAGAGAGTTTTACACATTTCTTTATTACTTTACCCCAATTTTAATAAGTTATCAAATACCAATTAACAGAAGCAATATGCTAAACCACTTCAGAATAGAATTTGGATTCTGTTTTTCCTTTATAATCTGTTTACGAGTGAAAAGTTAAATATTAAAATACAAAATATTTTAGGTATAATTTTATACATTTACATGTTCAATTTTACATTTTAAATAATATTTAGAATTTTTTGTCAGTTCACAATATGACTTAAATAGAAACCAGAGAAGAGAATGTCATATATAAAACAGCTTGAATACTAGTAATATCAAGTTATACATATATGAAAATTATTGATATTGCTTTCCAGAACAAGAAAGACAGTATCATTTGGTACTACCTTTTTTTTTTTTTTTTTTTTTTTAGTTATCACGCATACCCATTACATGTGTAAAATCAGCATAAAATGCTTTAACACTTCCATTTTTCATCTATTTATCTCTATTTTTACCATCTGCTAAGCATTTCGTGTAAGTTCTGACAACAGCCAGCTCATTCATTCTAGGTGTCAGGTCAATCAGTATATCAAAATAAGAGAGCAGCATGCTTCTGAACATCGAGGGGTGGGGTGGAGAACAAGCATTGGTCAATTATGTTTATATACAGCAATAGCTGATGCAACTCTCCAGATATGATTTTCTTTGGCAGACAACCAACTTTTATCCATAAGACATGCTCCACTAAAAACAGGGGGATAGCAAATAAGAGTATCCATGTCCATTATATCCTTTAATACAAGTCACTGAGTAAAAAAACTCTTACACAAGTAGTTCCATGTTGATATCAAAAACTAGTCTAATTTCCCTATCATATGGGTTTGAATGCAAGCAACAAACTTGAATTGTTGGGTGTATGCAACTTTCATCTTGATAGGGACAGGACATGACATTACTGAACATCTGTTATTTCATGGTTCAGTCAGTTTCCATGATCAAGAAACTTCAGTAAAAGATTTCTTTTAAAGACACTACTCAGTTAAAGTAACTTGACATACATGCATGCCCAAAGCCAATAAATTACTTACCACAGGAATAACGTGTGTCACACCATCTCCGGAATCTATCACAGTACCTGTCAGTGTACGGTCACCAACTTGACGAGAGGCCCAAGAAGCTGCTAAGGCTAGGACTGCCTAATATTAATAAAAGAAAACAAAATGAAATTTAGAAATGAAATTTAAACAAAAGCTAAATACTAAAAATTATAAAACCTTTGGAATAAAAGATAAAGTTTTCTGGTTAATATTCAAATCAATAAGAATGATAGTGTACAGGAAGAAACATCAAACAACCAGAATAAATGTCAAATATATATAGTTTAACCCTTTCATTACTATATTTATTTTGAGATGTTCTGTGTTTCTTTCAATTACTTTAAATATAACAAAGAATTTAGTAAAATTACTTTGTTATCATTAAGCTAGTGTTAGGAACATGAATTGTGACAAAGGTTTGGTGAAAGATTTTAATTTAGAACTTTTGAAAACAAGACATTTGTACTCAGAGCCAGAGCCGGTTTCAGCCGGGTTGGTAACAAAAGGGTTAATGCTTTATGTTCAAATTCTGCTAGAATTGTTTTTCTTATTTTTCATTACTCCACGAGTATTAAAAATAGATATCACTTACAAACTACAATCAATTCATTCAATTATAGCCTTCACATTTGAAATTTGCCATAGTCAAAAGAAATTTCATTCAACAAACTCAGAGGCAGTTACGTCCCCTTACGTATTCAGTTACATCACTGACTCCTGTGGTCTATGAAATAAATATCAGCCAAGCACTGAAATCAAAGGAAAAATCTTTTTTCCAAGGAAACTGGTGATGGTCTGCATCAGCAATTATTAGTCAATAGGAAGGTTCAGTTAGTTCATTAGTGAAGAGTGTTATAAAAGTCTAATGCTTTGAGTTTTGCTCTTCATCTAACATTGAGTGAATTGGGGGGGGGGGGGAGTGGTGCTGCCATTTAAGTTTGTCTCTAACCCAATCTACACACTTTTCCACCTTTTCCTTACTCTGGGATGAAGAACAAAGCAGAAAATGTTAGACTATTTCTTCTCATAAAAAAAATGTATTTATCAAACCAAGTTTGACAATGCAGTCACACAAAATGTATGATTCCTGTATAGCAATGGCAGAAATCTATTTTCTTCTAAAGCAGCGGTTCTCAACTGGGGTCCATATAAAATTTTGCTGTTAAAATTTATGTGTAATAAATTGATTATACTTCTACAATACACAAAATATTTAAAGTCTTTTTAAATACAATTCCTGATAATATTTAATTATACAAATATAACAGGATTTTTTAAAACATGAATGGCAGGAGAGTAAAATAGGAATCACAGGGGTCCATAGGTGAAAAGGAATGATTTTAGCACACAAGAAAAAAGATAAGCCGTATACACATAGGAAGTTCAGATCGATAGAACAAATTGTTTAATTAAACTAAGCATTATATAAAATAAATGGCACAATAAGATAAGCACATTGAACATATACGATAAAAATGTTCTGTTGTAATAAAATCTAATCTTTTAATGATGCTACATGATACACTTGTAACCACACACATGAAATGTAATAAACAATATGGAAAAGAAAAAAAAAATTCTGCATGTGTAGACTGTTGTAAAATAATTGTTCTAGAATTTATGTAAATAATCTTTCTGGGATTGTTTCAAGAGGTTATCACTACTATTAACATCTTTCTGGGCAATAAAGGAGTCTCTATGTGGTAGCTCACCAAACTAGGCATAGCAACTAAATCTGACAGAACGGTCATGGTTTGACTGTCCTTTGGTCATGTCTGCACAATCAGGGCTGACCTGGGTCTAAACAACCACCTCTTCCTATTATTAACTTGAGTGCACCTATTGAAAAAGTATATCCTGAGCATATGGTTAGTGACTCTCATAATACAATGATTTCGTCAAATTAATGTATGGACAAGTCCACCTAGTAGAGAACCTCCTTGTGAAGTTATATCTACAGGAGCTAAACTCAGCATTGCAAGCTAACAATATAGTCATCAGTTTTAAAGTATTGCTGCTTATAGTAATGAGTTGTTTACCCTACTATGTCTATTGATGGAAAACAAGAACCTGGAGTTCTTGTTTTCTAGCCACAATAGAAATAATGTCAAGTGATGACAAGATACAGACCAACCATCTCTGTCATCTGGTCATTCATGCCTTTAATCTGAGTATATTCACAGTACATGTCTAAATAGAATATAACTAATTCCATATTAGACATTTTGCCTATATCACATTTTTGAGTATTTATGTAAAAATATTAAAATCTAACTTTTGGCGGAATCATTAGCACATAACAGAGACTGTTCCATAAAAGCTTTTCTGTATTCAAATCCCTCAAAAGTTACTTTTACATTTCATTCTTCCAAGATCAATAAAATTAAATACTAGTTAAGTACTGAAGTTGATTTAATTGACTAAATGTTCTGCCAAAAATTAGTGGCCTTGTGTCTGTTAGAAATCAATAGTTTGTATTTCAATATATCACTATTGATACAAAATAGCAAACTGGCAAAAATATCTTAAGAAGCATTTTGAAGACAGTGACAGGAAAATGGTGTACGTTATCTTCAGACAGGTATGAAAAGTATGATATAATTTAAGGATGTTTAAATCCTAGGAAACAAATTCAAAAGAAAACTCCTGCTCCACATACCATTTTCCAAAATAGCAAGCCAATGAAAAAATTACTATGCCATCACTGAGCCTACTGGATTTAACATCCAAATCTTCCTTAATAGTCTTTTCAATTGATAATTTTCAAAGGTATGATTCCAAAGACTTGTAGCAAAACTTGAACTTCATGGGACAAATTTCAACAAATGCAAGCATATCTAGTCTACCATTAATTGACTTAATTGTCCTACTGAATTTCAGCCACTCCTACATTGAATTTCACTACCAGCTGCAACAACAAAAATGTATTTTGATTTCCAGTGAAAAGACTGGTTCAGACATACAAATAACTGTCAACCCCCATCATTATTATCACCAATTGTTCTTAATCTTATCAGTGTTTCATAGACAGCACAGTAAAACTGATGTATATAGGCAAGAATAGATACAAAGAAACCAAACTTGCCAGTAGTTCTCAAATGATATCAGATAGACAACAATATAGAGAAGTTCTGGAAAGCAGAAATAAGTAGAGGTCAAGGAGAATTCTATATACAAACTTCCATATATATATATATATATATATATATATATATATATATATATATATATATATATATATACTAATCCTTATACACTTGGTTTGGTCATCAAATGAAATCTAAACTAAATGAAAACCAAATTTTTGTAGGAAAGCAATATATTGAATTGTATCAGCCCCAAAATGTTATTGATGGTAAAAGGAGCAAAGTTGAGCTGAATGAGATTTGAATTTTAAACAAAGAGGAAATTAAATACTTTAATGTATTTAGTCTGCCACTCAACTGTCTCAGCCATTTCTGCACAACTAGAATATGGTAAACACAATCTAGGTTAGTGAAACTCAAGATACACTTCTAAATTAGAAGCCTAAAGTATGGACAGCAACAATGGTTAATCTAAGAAAGAGAAACTGAGGAGACAAGTAAGAAAAGGATACACAGAGAAACAGGAGACAGATATTGTAATATCAACAGAAAACTAAAGAGATATAAAAGTGAGATGGGGGGGGGGGGGTGTATTACAATTTACAATGAAATCTCACTATTTTAACAGATAAACCAGCTGAGGAAATCCTCTCCCAAAATAATATTTTGTAGTTACAGCTCATTTTTCTTTTTTGTTGAACTTTTACAGTGAATGGTAGATAGTCTGGTTCCTCAAAAGCTATCTTTGTTATGTGATATTAAAATTCATAGACATAATTTAAAACTCATTTATGGTCCAAGCCACTATCCCTCGCTTTCAAGTTTTCTCATAAATTATACATTCACCAGTAGCACAGCAATCCAATAACCAAAATCATTGTGCATATATTCAAGGATGAGTACCCATGTGAATATGCATACCTGTATACACACATACATGTGTATATGTAAATATGTTTATACAACTTAGCATATACATGGTTGCTGTGTAACAATATACTACTGGTCCTTGTCAATGGACTGTGGCCATGTAAACACACATACATGCACAAACACACAGTTCCCAGCTAGTAGATTGTGTACAGTGTATATGCATAACAAACATACTTGTTTTATAAATACATGCATGCACAGACATATCGAAGTATGAAAATGTTAAAAATTACAAAAAACAACTTTCAGTATAAATTCAACAGGAACATATTCACAAACTGTGACATTGACATTTTGAAAGCAAGAAAATAGAGGGCTACAAGCAAAGAATAAATTTATTAAGATATTTTTCTTGTAGTTTTATTTATTTACTTATTTCCAATATAAAATATGTTACACTAATGACCTCCTTACATCAATGATAGTTACCTAAACTAAATCATGTTATAAACAACCATAGAGTCAGTGTATTAATGAGGTTTATACTCTTAATGCTTGTAATAATGATAGCTTCCTATATTGGCACAAAGCCACATATTTGAAGCGGGGGAGTACAGTCAACTGTCTAGTAACAAGTTCCATTCTGCCACCCAGTACATGGCTTGTATCAAATGCTATCAACTCTAGAGAGATGGAAAGAGAAATCAACCATATTTAATTATATTCCTCTACATTCTCACTTAAGGTGAGAATGCAGAGGAATATAATTAAATGTAGAAATACTTTTGACACAAAGCTCTCTTTGCCTCCCTTTTCCATCATAGTGATTAGCATGGTCAAGTAATTCTTACTAGCAGGACCCATTGACCAACATTATATAAATTTCCTTATTTCAATTTCAATGCATAAACTTATCCATCTTCATAACATTGTTTCATTATTTTAACACTCTGTTTGTATCTTAAATTTCATTCTCTTAGATTGTTAAAAGTGTAACAACATGCAACAAGCAATGATGATGACGATGAATTATCATCATCATTCTGCCAAAGTTGACTTTGCCTTTCATTCTTTCAGGGTCGATAAATTATGTACCAGCTGAATATTGGGAATCAATGCATTCAACTACTCCACCCATCCCCAAAATTTCAGGCTTTGTGTCTATAGAAGAGAGGATTATTATTATTAGGTAGTTTCATTTGTGCGGTCTTGGTAATAATGTCTTAATTTCCTTCAGTAACACTAAATAAATTCAACAGAAGAAAGCTTCCAATAAATCCCTCAAACTACTAGAACCAAATCACACCCTACAATCTTAAAACAAGGACACATTTGATCATGTAGACCTAGATACACCATGCCCAAAAGAAAAGACAGGATAGTGTGAGTGGATTATAGATCAGTTCAAACAGGGTTGACTTGAGCTAAACAAGAACATAGTAGGTAATATTTTTTAAAGCAATTTTTACATGCATTTTTGTTACAGTAGATATGCTATTCTATACAGATGTTTCCTCGTGTATTTCAAAAAACATCTAATTATAAGTAACTGATTCTTTACATATTGTTATTTGAAATAGATTGGGGTCACATAATTTATCCCTCATTTATGGACTACCGAGACAGTATGATGCATGTTAACAAATGCAGAAGATCTATGGGGTTGGGGAGAAATGATTCAGGTATGATCTTTCAGATGTATGAGGTTAATTTGCATAAAACCAGAGCATATGTTAAATAAGAAAATTTGGACATTTGAGCATTGGCTGATGTATGCATGAGGGACCAATGTTTGCATGGATATTTGAAACAAATAGCCAATGAGTGCTTGCAGTTTTTCAAACATTTTAAAGTTCTTGTTGGAATATGTCTAATCCAGTACCATAATAGCAAAAGCAGAAGTTTGTAGCTCATCAAGAAAATGGATCTCAATTTACTCAAGGATGAGCAATTTGAAAAATATCTCCGTTTTTTCCAGGAGGGTTGTGGGGGCAGAGTCCTCAGATACCTCCCCCATAGGGTCCTAACAGAAACAACCATCATTAGATTTTCCAACCGGATTTCCAAGCACAACCAACTGAGACAATGGTTATTATCCAACCATCTCATTCTTGGTCTACCCTTAGATCTTCTGCTGGTTGACTTGGCTTGAAGAATCCATCTTGAAATTTTCTGCAGCATTTTAATCACATGTCCATAGTGCTTATTACTGGAATAAGCATGAAATTCCATTTCACAGTGACAGGGTTAATATATTTAGATATTCAGCATTTACAATTCTAAATGTTAGATATATGATGCTTATGTAAAAATTATGAACAGATTAAACTGATGGGGAGCAGGATTACACAACTGATTTATTAATCATCTTGTTATTACCATTAGTTTCTCCTTTTAGATATCTCTAAACCAGTGGTTCTTAACTAGGGTCCATATAAGATTTTGTTGTTAAAAATTATGTGCAATAAATTGGTTATACTTCTACAATACACAAAATATTTTAACTGTTAATGTAGAGAAATAGCAGTTCTACCTGGAAACTCCCTGATCTTCGAGCTATGCACGCTGTTGAGTAACATTATTACAGAGACCCTTTGGAAGAACCCCATTTTGTCAGTTTGTATTTACACTTGTACTCTTTCAATCATTACCCAACATTCATGACCATAGATGAAGATAGGCATACCATTTACATACCATGGACAAGAAGCATTTCTATACATTCTACACAGCACTTTCCTTAGATAATGGAATTGCAACTGTAACATCCTACATATATTTTTACTTGTATTATTATTCTCTTATTTCCCTTAATACTTCCTATATCCATCCTTTTCCAGAATAACTCCTTATATTGAACTCTACTATTTCCCTCTAGTTAACGTTCTCATATAGTCTGATGAAGGGATATCCCTAATATCCTAGAAACAGTTCTAACACTACTTTTTGCTTTATAAATGCCACACAGCTTTGGGTTTGTTGTTTCATTTTATTTAACACACACACATCATCATTTAACATCATGCTGGCAGGAATCAGAAAGTTTAACAGAATCCAATAAGTCAGAGAACAGTGTTATGCTCCAATGCTTGCTAAGACACAATTTCTATGGCTGGATAACCTTCCGAATGCCAACCACTGATATATATAATTTTTCTTATTAGTTTTACACATTAATCCTTATGGTGAGTAACAAATACTATTGATCTCCCAGGAAAAGTTAATTGAACCTATTTAAAAGTGTAACAACAGCAGCCCCCTATTTCACATCAAAATAATTTAATAATTAAACAAAATATGCAAGTGGATGGCAGAAATAGGTTGATTGGACAAAATACCTTCGGGTATTTAGTTACATTCAAAGTTCAAATTCCATCCAGGGTCCCCTTTGCCTTTCATCCTACATAAGTTGATAAAATAAATATTGGGGTGATATAATCTATTGTGCCCTAGCATGGCCACTGTCTATGACTGAAATCAGTAAAAGGACAAAACACTTTCTAAATTTCAGAAAAAAAATTTATTAATCTTTGAAAAATTAAAAACACATACTTATATTGATTAATGCTTGAATTAATGACTGACTCTCATATTAGCAAGTTTAAATATTAAGCTGCAGTGTTTTGTCTTTAACCCTTTTACTGTGGAAATCAGATATATTCACTCAAAATTTTATCACTCTTAACTATTTTTTAGTTGAGATACATCAAATTTAAGGAGACAACATGACTTGCAGAAAATACCAATTCTGCTTTTCCATAGATATCTAACATCATTACTGGAATAAGCATGAAATTTAATTTCACAGTGATAGGGTTAATATATTTAGATATTTAGCATTTACAATTCTAAATGTTAGATATATGATGTTTATGTAAAAATTACGAACAGATAAAACTGATGAGGAGCAGGATTACACAACTGATTTATTAATCATCTTGCTATTATCATTAGTTTCTCCTTTTAGATATCTCTAAACCAGTGGTTCTTAACTTGGGTCCATATAAGATTTTGTTGTTAAAAATTATGTGCAATAAATTGGTTATACTTCTACAATAGACAAAATATTTTAACATTTTTTGATACAGTTCTTAATATTTAATTGTAAAAATATAATGGGATTTTTTTAAACATCAAATGGTTATGGGAGTTCACCCGAGTAAAATAGATATCAAAGAGGTTCATAGATAAAAAAACAGTTGCGAACCAATGCTCTAAATGGTAAATAGTACAATCATTTGGAGTTACTTACCTGAACAGCTATGTACAAACCAGGTACATTAAAAGATTCAAACATAATTTCAGCAGTGTATTCACGATTTTCAGGTGTATTTAAAGGAGGTTCAGTCTATAAAAGAATTGTTTTAAAAAATTATAAGTACACAAATGCAAATCTATCAAAAAAAGTTTAAAATGAAAATTTACTTTTAACATCTCAGTTCAATAGAATTGCACTGAAATGGTTAAATGGTGAGAATATTATGCTACTGAGCTGCTGACTATCAAAAATCATAAGTTTAATCTGCTTTGTGTAATCTGTCAAAAATTAATGACTTTTCTTGGTCCAGTAAACACAGCAAAGCTGACTATTTCATAGCTGAATGGTTGGTAATAGATAAGGTACATAAAAACATTTCAGCTACATTTAAAACTAGCACAGACAAAAGAAAAGAAAATCACATGAAAATATCTGACAGAAACAAAGATTATCAAGAACTTACCAATAGAAAATAATGATCTTCTGGTTCAGAACGTAGATATTTAAAAATAGTCTGTTCCCAAAATCGTTCCATCAAATCCCAGTCATCAATAATACCATGTCGGATTGGCCACTAGATATTTTAAATTAGAAAAAAAATTATATTTTTATATTTCTTTCAAAAATATATCTTCTAATTTACATGAAATGAAATAAATAGTTTTGTGTGTAAACCATGTGTATATTTATTCTATAGATATATGTGAATAGCATTACGTCCCTGTAACCTAGCGGTTCGGCAAAAGAGACCGATAGAATAAGTCCTAGGGTCGATTTACTCGACTAAAGGCAGTGCTCCAGCATGGCCACAGTCAAATGACTGAAACAAGTAAAAGAGTAATATATATATATATATATATATATATATATATATATATAGCTTTAAATAAAACAATAGCTTTGTTTGTATTGTACAGTGTATATCTAGACAGAATATTTAAAAAGATAAACAAAAATAGTCATCACTACGTATGTTGTCTGAGTAGGCTTTTCTTGCCTTGAGCTGCAGTTTTTTCATGCTCTACTTGCTTTATAATCATATCAGGATAAGAGTAATTGCACCCCTTGCAACAAATTCAAAAGTACTACATGCGAGAATGCCTACAGATGCTGTCAACTGGCACTTGTTAGTTTCCATTTCCAGATGATGATGTCATTTTGTTTGATATCAAAATGTTGCTTTGGGTTAGGACTATGCACGTATCTGTTGTGAGTTTTTTCACATACACTTATGTAACTATATGTATAGATATTTGAATGTTTCTGATATTTTAGATGAAATTAAAAATTTATAATATACAGTCCACTGTTAAAGTTACAACTGAAGAGTTTTGAGAGAGTCAATAATGATGACTATGTTAGCATCGTTACATACATGTTTATATATTTATCATGCCTGAAAGCCTCAGAGAGTGTTGAAATGATACTAAAAGATTTTACACACATAGAGTTACCTATTATGAATGAAGGGCTTAAGGATTTCATGAAAAATCTCTATAAGTCATTAATGTGTACACATAAGCCTGCAAGACAACATGTATTAGTGCTGTAGTGCTGTAATACGTTAGATCATTTTTTGCAATACCAAAAGAAAGTGTGTGTTCATAAACTATAAATCATCATCACTTGATGTCTGTGCTCTTTGCTGGCATGGGATAGATAGGTGGCTTGACTGGATCTGACAAGCTACAGGACTGTAATGAGTTCAATGTTAGGAAGGGCATCTTTGCTTTGATAAATGTGCTAACAAGCAGTTTACAGTGTGTATAGGGTCCTTTTTTATTTTTATTAATTTTTTTTTTAATGTTATACCAGCACTAGTGAGGCTGCCAAGTAATTTGTAGACAATGAAAAAGATCACTCGACTGAGTGGAGTGTAGTAGAAAATGAGGTGGCTTTGTGCCAGGTGTTGAGAGGCTGAAGTTTGATAGAGGAACGAGAATACATATCTTATGGTAGAGGAGATACAGCACTAACCCACGTTATATACAGGTGGATAGGAGTAGTAGGAAAAAGAGATAAGGATACTGTGACAAGGTGTCAGAGTATACCCTCAAGCTACAAGAGGCTGAGTATAAAAATGAATATGCACAGAGGATTAAGAAATGAGGGTGAGTAAGTTTGTAAGAGTATGATGAAAATGACAGCTGGTTAGAGATGGTGGTAGAGGTGAGTTTAGTGAATGGAGAACAAGGGTGGGACATGTGAGTATTGTTGAAGAATTATAATCTCACCTTGACTGAATAAGAGGAAGCATCTAAAGCTTCGTCTCCTATAAAGAAATCCAAATCTTCAACTCCTTTGCCAAGTCGTCGAATTGCCTGATCGCCAACTTTAGCTGATTCCTTGATGGCAATGCATGATGGAATAATAAACTGTGGCTCTGTGTTGCCAGCGTAGCCCATCTTTGTATACCTGTGAAGAAAATAAAATAAATTAGATATTTCAAAGACAGAATTCTAGCAAAGACAGTTACACTCACAGAAACAGTCAACTTACTCAAACTTATATAGTCATACTCATACAAATATGACCCACTTACATACAACAACCACCAACCACTAACACACCACACACACACATACATACATACACAATCCCATTCACTAACTTAGTAGCTCTTCCTAGAACAAAAATTTGACTTATTTTCACATAGGACCTACATAAGAGATATTATCTTCAAACCTCAGGTCAATGTTTATGGTGTTCACAAATATTACTAAACAACTTTTTTTCCTCTCAGTATAAACCATTGCTGTATTGAAAATATTTCAGACATTCACCATTTTGTTTTCTTATTCTCCAGAAAGTACTATGTTTGAAACAAGAAAATATGCCTAAGTAATTTTGTATTGACAAAAGCATTTTATAAAATGTCTTGCATACCCAGAATTCTACATCAAATAAAAACAGAGAAGAGTTTATCAAAATTATCTTCAAATGCAGAAAGTTAATTTTTCTTTATTATATCCTATTTTTTACCTTCTAAGGTAATATGACAGTTATCTTTCTTTTTCTTTTCTCTTTAATCTTAGACATTTTGATTAAATGTTAGAGTATTCATTTTCATAACTGAATACCATTATTAACAATTCAAATCTTATTACTATGTAATTCCTTAACTGTATTGGTGCAGTTTTCATAGTAATGTCCATAAAGAATAATAATAGAGTGTTTTAGCAAGATTTAAACTCAAAATTGTGATGAAAAAATACTCAAAAATTGGAATACAGTGTTAGCATACTGGCTGAAAGGCTGCCTTATCTCACCACCAGTTTTGCACACTATGTCCCTGACAAAGATATCTTTCTATATTTCAGAATACTCAATTGTACACATGTAGCATGAAGAATACAGCTCATATCAGTGACCAGTAAGGTGAGTTGGTGTAAATGTTAATGGCAGGTGTCAGCATTTGTGTAGTTCATAACACTTTTTTTATAAAAGACATTACTTCTTAAGTTCCTTCAAGGTTCTCAGAATTTTTTTTTCCTACATCAATACAAAGCCATAGATTTATAAAAAAAAAAAAAGCAATAGTCTTCCAAATCAACTCTCAGTATATTACTGATACCTTTTCTTATTGACTCCTGCTGATTGAGTCATCAAACCATTTCATTTCAAATAATTGGATTTTTTTTTTTTTTTTTTTTTTTTGCTTATTTTATTCCATACCAAAAATGAAATGAGAATAAGACTACCATGCAATAACTAACACATGAAGAAAAGTCAGGTTATCTAATTAAAGATTTTTACAACTATGGAACGTATCTGCAACTATAACATTTCTGAATGATGCTGCAATCAAGAAATTACCGAGAGGATTTTTAAAAGGAAGAAAAATTTGCTCATGGTGTATGTATGCTGTCTTTAACATCATATCAACCATGAAATTATTTCCATTAATAACTTTTTACAAAGTGTTTGTCTCTAAAATCTATAATCTGAGTTCTTTTTCTAAGTATTTCAATTCAACCTTTACACATCTATTGTCAATATGAAAACCCTCTCATCCTCTGAAATTATCAAACCTTGGTATTTATATGAACAACGATGTCTTCAAATGGCAATATCTATGTTACTCTCCATTCTAGGTTCTAAGTCTCTCTGGGCTCAAGTTGCCTTTCAGTTCTTGAAGTCAATGAAATATAGTGTCAGCTATGTACAGAGGTTTCAATCAATCCTCTAAGAGTAATTTGTTGAGTTACTAATTAGAGAGTTCCTAAAGACCCAAATCAACAACCCAGTTTTAATTTCTGGTTGAAGCTATTCCATTTCACTTTATTTCACAAATGCCATTTCAAAAGCAAAACACCATTACATATTATCATAATGTATAGTAAAAAATAAATTATTATTACTATCATTATTATTTGGAGCAATGATCAGTTTTCAGCAAATGTAGAGGATGTACTAGTTTCTAATCTCAAAACATATGCCTCAATTTTTAAGAAGAAAAAAAATGGGGAAAAAGCAAACTGTTCAGACTATTAATCTCACCCCACTTTTGTTGCTGTTGCTACTAGACATAAATAGTTCAAATGGTTTTTAATCTGTTCATCATCAGTTGTCATGTATATATGTTCAGACAAGATTCCAATGTTCATATTTTCAGTTTGTTTGGAGCATGGTAGATAAAAGTTGGCTTTGTTTAACTCCATGTCAACATGGTGGAGCAGGCTATAATCTAGAGATATTCCAACCACAATCATACTGTCATTTTCCCACCAAGGTTAATATGGAATTACATTATCTAATATGTCCTCCCAACTTCTTTTTAAAAGATGACAGTATGTGATCTGAAGATTTGGCTATTTTTAACAAGCTGGGCAACTACATAGTGGCTCTCTCTTTGGCTTGTAGATGAGATTGTTGGAAGCTTGGATGGAATAAATGTTTGCAAGTATAATCACAGCCTGTGTTTAATATTTTTAACAATGGTAAAAGATTATGAAGTACTGAACTAAATGACTAATGATATTCAGCTTCATGCCTCCATATTCTGAGTTGAAATCCTACTCAGGATTACCTTTACTTTTTATCTCACTGGGCCAATAAAATAAGTAATATTCTGGAGCCAGTTCTATCAACTTATATTACTATCCTAGAAATGTATGGCTTTGTCCTTGATGTAATAAATCAATTATTATCACTATCAGCATCATTTTATCCAACAATAATAATTTCTGCTGTGTAGCTGCATCAGTCTATCTCCTACATATTTTTCCAATGGGTATCTAACAAATGGGGGCACAACATGTCTAAATGGCTGAGAAGTTTACTCTGGAACTACAAGGTCATGCATGGGTTCCCAATCCCACAGCTTGGCATCTTAGACCACCATCTTTTATAATTCTCTTTGATCAATGCAAGCTTTGTGAGTGAAATTGGATAGATGAAAACTGCGTGGAAGCCTTTTGGATGTACTGTACTTGTAATTCAACAGTACAGCCACAATGATTCTGAGAATTATGTTAATAGCACGCATGTTGGGGGGAATATTAATTCAATGAACAGATAACTAATTTGATTGAAAAACTGAATTTCCATTATCAATTCATACTAAGATCTATTTACTAATTGACAACATGATACTTTCATCCAATGAATTTAACCAATTATCAAGGATATTAGCATTGAGCCATTCTGAACAAGTATCAGCTGATATTACCATTGCCTCTTAGTTTTCATTTAGCATTAAGTTAATTCTGGTCAAAACTATGATCAAATATGTTCTAGCATGATCGTTATATTTTTTCAGATATCTAAGACAACATTATTGCAAATGACCTTCACCTTTTTAAAACTGTGAGCGTGACTTGAGAGAGATTTGGCTGCTATTTCTAGCAGACTGAATCACCACAGGTTCCTGCAATGGTTACATGAAAAGCAAGCATTTTTTTTCCTCCTTCATAATTATTTAATATACTCCACTTCTTTTTTTTCAGAGCTGATTGCCTATATTCATTTTAATCAGCTTCACCATATCAGCAAATACTTTACTGCATTTGAAAAATTCCCTTGACATTAAATTCCTATTGTACCAAGCCAACCCAATAATAATCTATCACAATCAACTGTCTTGCCATTGTTATCTATTAATGTAACAGCAGCAGTGTGGCAGAAACAGTAAGTAGCACTAAACTAAATGCTTAACAACATCCAATTTTGTCCTGTGTTCTCATTTTAAATACTGCCATCTCTGCCATTTGCTTTCATCACTCTGGGTAATAATAAAAAAAAAAAGTACCAATCATGTATTGAGGTACAAACATCTGACCAGTACCTATTACCTACATATAGGCTATGTGCAAATAAATATGTCAAAATATTTTTTTTGTTTTTTACTTGTTTGTCATTTAACTGCAGGATCACCTTGAAGGGTTTTTTTTAGTCGAACAAATCGACCCTGGGACTTTTTTTAAAGCATAGTACCTAATTTATCAATCTCTTATGCTGAACTGCTATGTTACAAGGACGTAAACACACCAACACCAGTTGTCAAGTGGTAGTGGAGGACACACACACACGACAGGCTTTTTCAGTTTCTGTCTACCAAATCCACTCACAAGGCTTTGGTCAGCTGAGGCAAACCAAAGACGTTTGCCTAAAGTGCCATGTAGTGAGACTGAACCTGGCATCATAAGGTTGGGAAGCAAGCGTCTTACCACACAGCTACACCTGCGCCTATAGACACATACATGTACATATATGATGGGCTTCTTTCAGTCTACATCTACCAAAGCCACTCACAAGGCTTTGGTTGGCCCAAGGCTATAGTAGAAGACACTTGCCCAAGGTGCCATGCAGTGAAACTGAACCTGGAGCCATCTTCATCATCATTTTAATGTCCCCTTTTCCATGCCTGTATGGATCAGACAATTTGTTGAGGTAGATTTTCTACAACCAGATGCCTTTCTTGTCATCAACCCTCACTTGTTTCCAAATAAGCTATTTCCCCATGTGAATATTTCCACAGAAGATTGGAAACAAATGACGTTGCTTTGTATGACTGATATTCACTCATTTACAACTTCCATGCAATGTCCAGACAAGGAGGCACAAATACACACACGCACACAGTGGGCTTCTCAGTTTACATCTACCAAATGCACTCTCAAAGCTTTAGTCAGTTCCAAGGCTACATAGAAGACACATGCCCAAGGGGTCAACACAGTGGAACTGAGCCTGAAACCACATGGTTGGGAAGTGAAACTTAACTTCCAACCGTGCCTGTGTCTATTAAATAATTGCTATTAATAATATTGAAGCCAGATAGTAATAGGGTGGCTGAAATGAAGTGCTGGGCACTATTCTTTGCAGTATTTAATAAGGTTTATTTTATAGTCTGTGTTCAAATCTTACTGAACTTGACATTGCCTTTTTTTTTTATTCCCAATATTGTTAAAATATATACCAGTCATAAGCCAGCTAAACTCCTTCTTTCACAAGTCAGTGGTCCCATGCCAATGTGTGAAATCATTATTGTTATTAACAAATATTTGAGTTACCATTGACTTATTTGAGCTGGCAAAACATTTAATTTCACTTGTCTTGAAGGAAAAAAAAATCTCTTTTTTGCTGCCAAATATATCCTCATTATTATTCTGACCCCTACTAACCAGAAAATTACATTCATATACCAGCCAAAATGCAATATTCAATTAAAGTGCCAACAAATGCATTGACAGGAACAATAGAGCACTGGAGAGCACTGTGATCAACTTTCTAAGGGTCAATATAATCTACTATACTCTTCCTTGCAATGTGGCTTTATAACTATATTAGAAATCTATTATCATCATTATTAGAGTAATGGTGATGGTACAGTGAAAAGCATTTAAAGTTTAGCATCTCTGTTCTGTGTTTCAATCCTTAGCGAGATTGGTAACGTTGATCATCAAAATTAATGAATCTACATACTCAACTAAACTAGTTCTATTTGTATATAATAAAAGTGGATATTTTACAAAAATTACAGAAAATTAGTTACTTTATGATATGAAGTTTGGTGGTTCTTATCTCCTCATTAAATGCCTTTTATTTGTTCATAGAGTACAGCTAAAACAATGGTATTAATGCAACTAATTAAATCCCCTCCTCTTTATAGAGAAAAAAATGTCCTTATTTCAACAGAAATAAATCCTCATTGCTTTAATGAAAAATGAACAGTCATCTTTTACAGTCTAATTAATTCAGTAATTACCTACAATTACGACTTTACTATTTTCGAGCCAATGAAGGACCCTCCCCAGATGATTGACTAACAACAGCCAAATCTCCCATGCACTATCATCCTATTAAAAAAAAAAAAATGGACACACAGAGACAGTGTGAGAAAATGGAAGAGAACTCATACAAGAAATTCTTCAGTTTGCAGGGTTTTTTAAAGCATTGCAACAGTATCACTGAGAGTATAGTACAGGAATCTTACATGTGCTATAGCTTCTTTTCAGACACGACAAACATATTGAGGGGTGTACCCTAACACACCAATGGCAAATATATAGGTTCCTAAATTGATAAACAACAAAACAGCAATAGATAAAGTTAAAGTCCAGACTAGCAATGATTAGTTAAAACTAGTTTAACAAATGAATAGAGTTGGTGTATTAAAAGTTTGGAGTTCAAATTCTGTGACAAAAGGATTTAGGTTTTACTTTTTATTTAATTTAATTTCTATTACTTTACAGCTGATAAAGTAGCATTACTAGTCTTAGAAAAGATCAGCTAGCTCAAATATTATGTATTGACTGATGACAAAACTGACTGCTTTCCCCAACTACATACAGGCCTGCAGAGAGAAACATCATCTGAACACAATTATTTGGTGTCAACAAATGTGAACCATCAGCTCAATTCTAATTATAGTTTAGCCCCAGGTCAAGCAGACTAAAACATTTTCTTCTTATTTTAGTACAACTCAGTTATACAAACAAGACTAAACATGGAACTGGAAATACCACGTATACTAGTTTACTGAACCCTACCTGTTAAATAGATTACAAAAGAATGGTTTAATTTTAACTGCCAACAATTAAAAAAAAACTCAACTAGGTTAGCAACAGAAAACAACATACAAGACAAGATAGCTGTATATACTCTTGTAACCTAAAATATCCCAATTTAAGATAAGGTAAGACAATAAAAGAATACTGTTAGAGTAACTTGTGATGTATGTAACCATAAAAACAATGAAACCATTTGTGGCAATAGTCATTTAATTTTGTGTTAATTCTGTTATCCAGCAGAATACTTAAAGACAGATGTTATCAGCTTCTTGTTTTTTTTAGAAGACTATATTGTCACTTATTTAAAAACAAAAAGGATAATAATCAGCTTGACTGTTAGAAAAAGAAAAAAAGGAAAACAAAGACGACTAAAAAGCTATGTACAGTACAATGATAGCCTTTGCAAACTATAAATATGTTCTCTCAAACAAACAATGAAACAACAATGGTATAATGTTTGGAGAATAAATTTACTGTTAACCAACACTTGTAAATAGTAATTCAGTTTAATGTTCCCTAAAGTTTAGTCAAAAACAATGGTGCAACAATTTGTATGAATGAAATAATATTATCACTAGTTTTGTTAGAACATTGGAAAGATAATAACACAATGTCTGGAGAGAGGGTAGAGCTATAAAGAAATAGTCCTATAGTAAATAACTTTGGTTTGGAGAGGAGTACAAACTGGTAGTTATTTTTTGAAGACAAAGGGGCAATATTTATAAATGAAAGGGTTAATATAGTTGATGAAATCAATTCCAGATATATTAACTCTAGAGGAATGAAAAACAGCTGGCTTTGTCATATGTCCACTCAATGTAATGAGAGGCACTTTACCATTTCTAGCAAATCTGCCCAAAGAGGACTTTAAATACTATATGACTACAATTATCCATCTACACAATATTTTTCATATCATTGTTTTTCTATTTTTGTTTTCTTCTCAAGGTCTTGATGAGATACTCAGTACAGAAACTACAAGAGTACCAGCATATTGCTCCTTTTGTTTCACTATATTATATTTAACTTGTGGCTTCTTAAATGCACATGCCAAAGTTGTCTTGTAGACTGCCTCACGTATCATAAGAACATAACATAACCAGAATATAATTAACTGTAGCTAGGAAACAGACTGGGAGATGAAATAAAAATATTGCAGCACCTCATTTATATGGTGTGTACGTGTCTATATATATATTTATATATATATATATATATAAAAAATATCAGGTTGTTTCATTATAGTACTATTAATAGTTTATCAGCACAAGAAAAATATATGAAGGGAAAAAAAAAAAATGAAAGGAAATATCAAAAAAGAAAAAAAAAAACTTATTGTTTACCTTTACTTCCTTAACTGTTTCCCCCAACACTGCAGAATAATTATATTCTTTGTATATTAAAGCATGCACCAACATACACACACACCTCCCTAAATCCAAATTAGTAACACTCTGTGCAACTATATAATCATTAAGTCACAACAGACAACAGATCAAGTGTTACTTGTTTATTTGATTGATTGATTATTATTGGTAGTGGTGGTGAATCTTATTTTGATACTTGCCACCAAATATACTATTCAAGCACTTCATTTGTGTACATATATCACAAAATACATAGTTGGACTGATGCTTTCTTTCCTATCTCCCATCACTACTCATTAAGAGGGTTGCGATGGTGAAGCTTCATTTGAATTGTAAATTAATACATGCTGAGAGATACAAGAGCAGTTGAGCAGCAGAAACTGTAGAGCGCCAAAACAAGTAGTATTTTATTACATCTCTCTTTGTTCTGAGTTCAAATTCCACCAGGTTCAACTTCGCTTTTCATTCTTCAGCAAGTAGGATGTCAAATAAGTACCAGTAACATACTGAGGTTGAACCAATCAACATTTTCAAGGGAATGTGTGGCCTGGTACCAAAGTTAGAAAACCTCATTGAGAGAGGAATTCAAGGAAAGTAGAGTACCCGACTAGTTAATTAACTCAATGTTTTTAAGTCCAATCACAAGTGGGCTCATATTTTTCTTTTTTTTCTTCTTTTAATCAACAATAATAATTTTTATAACCAATTGCCATCACATCACAAAAGATGTTGGCCTGGCACCAATGTTCCCTTTAATTGTTAGTAGTCAGTATGTGCGAAAATCTTATGCTGTGCGATATTTTTTTCCTGCAAGAAAAGAATGCACACAGAATGTATAATTATAAATACATTATTTTAAGTAACTAAGCTCTTACGCACACAATCTCATGTGTGCATATTAATTTCTTTTGTGACTGGTGTACAAAAGAATAGTGTCTGGCACCTTTTCAAGAGAAATCTATATGTAGTGAAAAGGCCTGGACAGGAAGCAAGTTCCAGAAATGCAGACTTAAGGTAGAAAGATTGTTCAAAGTATTTAGTGCAATATTTAGGAAGTTAAATATAAAAATGAACAACAAGACAAAGAACAAACAGTGCAACAGGTGTGTGATCAAGTGGGAGGGAGAGGGAGTAAGTATGCAAATTCAGTTGGCTGTTGTTTTTTAAGCCAAGTCAGCTACGGTCAAGCAGACCTTTGATCAAAGAGAGATCCCAGCTGTAACCATCTTCCTAAGACAGTAGTGTATGATTTGAGGGAGATTCAGCTATTATTTCTAGCACATCAAGCAACCATTTAGATGATCTCTCATTGGCTTGTGTCAGTAACAGGTGGTGTTAGAAAGAGGACCCTTAGGGGTTGTTAGTCAGAGATTTAGGGAATGATGAATCTGTTAAAGAGAGAGGACGGAAATAGAATTCATAATTGCTAAGTAAAGTGTGCTGTTTTAAATGTTGGTGATGCTATAGCTATCCAAATATTGTTTTTCAATTACGAATGTGATGAAATGACTCCATAATTATCAAGCTACAAAGATGTGAAATAGTGCAAAAAGGATCACATTTAGATTTTAGGTTGTAAAGAAAACATGCAATTAGGCAATTAATTGGCACCACAAGAGAATTTAAGAAGAAAAAAAAAAAAAAAAGAGATAATTAGGAAAAAGATGTGGATTTTCAGTAATGGTATCATGAGAGGTTTATGAAACCTAATAAAATTCAAGCCAAAGACATTAATAGATGGGAAGCTGAGAGTTAAACTCAACAAATTCATAAGAAAAATAAGAATATTTCTTATGATGTTAAGTAGACAATAGAGAATTTGCCATCAGGATATGGTGCCTCAACATAAGGGATAGAACAATAGAAAGCCAAGGCATTTATCTCTAAATAAAGAAGATTACAACAGTAAATGAAGAGAGTATGCACAGGGAAAGTAAATTATTGAATAGTAGTTTACTGAAGGAAATAAATTTCCACAACAGGATATGAATTCATAATCTGACATCCAAGAGTTTAACATCTACTATCCACTCAACTCTTAGTTATTATCAAGTTTGAAAGTAATAGATTTAAAACTGCTTCCCAAAACTTGTGACAAGACTTCAGCTACAGTGGTCTACACTAGCAATAAGATATTCTGGTTTCTACTTGTAATTAACAGATCTTAGGTATGCATAGTAATAGTTAAACATGCACAGGACAATAGGAACAATATCCACCATGGAGAGTGTGAATAGGGGTGCACATAACCTGAACAGATCATTCAAAGGAATCAGCAATCAATATTCAGACACCTTCACTATATTTCACTATCAAACAAACAAGCAAATTCCCAGCTTTAACCCTTAAACATTTAAATTAGCCATAACCGGCCTAAATATTCTGCCGGTTTTATGGTCAAACTGGCCAAATCTGGCCTCTCACATATACCCTACAATGTCATTCTAAAAATAAACAATCAATCATCAAAATCGTGAGGCTGAGAGATAATGTATGAATATTTCAAAACAATGTGAATAAATACTTATTACATTTGACAAAATAGTCTGAATGTTAAAGAGTTTAGAATTTGAAAAGTTTTCTCCAAACAAAATGACAACTACGCCACAAATGTAATTAGTAAGCAGATTCATGAGCAGCTATATTCTCATAAACTATATGAAGAGAGACTTAAATATAATAAAAATTGTTCAATATCACTCCTATTAGATATATAATTGAATGTGATTAGTATGGTTAATATGGAATTTGAAGAATTAGAGTGTCATGCATAAGAAAAAACACTGGACGGCAGTGTTTCAAGAACTGAAAGATTAACTACACTGGTTCAGGCAGAGTTTAAAATAAAATATAATATGCAGTGGTAAAGTGGAAGGACAGGTTGAACAGCTTTGTTCAAGTGAAAGTGGAATGGACATGCACAACCATGAGGAATAGGTGAGAGAGTTTCACTGAAGAGTTTATCGATCATTTCAGATCTGTATTAGTTTAGTAAGTGGCTTCATTTGAGATCAAGCATTCAAAGTGAATGAATTAAATTGTGGAAGAGCCATGATAGTCATTTATTTCCTATCACAATTAGTAAACAATAATGTCATTGGTTACAAATTTCCACCTAGCCAATCACTTGCTTACTGCATTTCTGATAGTGAGTGACAAGGGAGTATCTATAACTCCAAATAGAATATTGAAAAGGGCTTCATTCGAAGAGAATGATATACACATACATACAATATTTATGGGTGCAGGTAGAGTTATGTGATTAAGAATTTTGAAAACTACATGGCTTCATGCTCAATCCACTGCAAGGTACCTTGGTTAGTGTCTTCTATCATAGACATGAACCATTCCTAAAGACAAGCACTACCCATCAGTCTTTAGTGAAGTCCATTTTGTTGGATGTATTTATGCCACCAGGTCTCCAGTCTGAGAATAACTTTCGCCTGCCAGTCTCTGAAACCTTCAAAAGAGCCATGGACATTGCCCTTCTAATTTATATAAGTGTATATGTGTATACAAGATGACTACAAAGTCTGGATACATAGGCGAAAATGCATATTTTCAATAGCATTTTCAAGCTCAAATGCAATATCTCTATATTTCTGTTAATTTGAACACATTCATTTATCCAGGCTTTATGGTCAGCCTGTAAATAACATCATTATCATCATCATTTAACATCCACTTTCCATGCTGGCATAGGTAAGAAGGTTTGACTGGAAGTTGTAAGCCAGAGAGCTGTACCAAGTTCCAGTCTGATTTGGCATGGTTTCTACGACTGAATGCCCTTCCTAATGTCAACTACTCCAAAAGTGTAGTGGGTGCCTTTTATGTGTCACAAGCATGGGTGCCTATTACATGTCATACACATATTCACATCACATACATGCACAAGAGGCTTTAACACAGCTTCCAGTTATAGTAGAAGACACTTACTCAAGATGCTGTGCACTGGGATATAATTCTCAACATAGTTGAGAAACAAACTTTTTGACCACTGCACTATGCCTACACTCATTT
The DNA here is from genome assembly GCF_046866305.1 of Octopus bimaculoides. Lineage (NCBI taxonomy): Eukaryota > Metazoa > Mollusca > Cephalopoda > Octopoda > Octopodidae > Octopus > Octopus bimaculoides. Next base: position 95,901,297 of record NC_142930.1, on the reverse strand, counting down.
AAAATGCACATATGATTACAGATATATATATTCACTGTTGTTTTATGTTGTGATAGTATTATACAATATAAAGTGTCAAAAAATGTCAGTACATATATACAATCGGATCCCTGACACAATTTCCACTACATTTATTTATTGATCAGATTATTTTTGCTCATGGTTAAGAGGATTCACGGTAAAGTCATCGTAGGTAAATACATTGTGGTAAATACATCACCTGTAATTTTATTGCCTGGTAAATTCACTATAAGATAATTACATCACAACTAAGTACACTGCAAGGTAATTCTGCTACAGGTATATATATAGTAAGTAAAATTTACTGTCATAAATTTGAATAGCACAGTAAATATGTATTTTTTAAAAAATGGGATTTTAACTAAATTACAAACGAAAAATAATATTTTTAATAGTTACAAAAAAAGTGAAAATTTACAAACAATATTTAAGAAATTGACTCTAAACACAATTAATTTCATTAACAGAAGTTCAAATAAAGCTGACACTATATTAAATTGGCAGAAGTAAGATATCTTCTAAAAAAAAAATTTTATGTTTAAAAGTCAATGAGTATTTTTAATTTGTGTACCTTATAACAAACTGGGGGCACCATTTTGATGACTTAATTTTTCTTAATTGCCAGGCAAAGAAATACAGGTAATAACAACTGAAATAGCTATAGTAACTGATTTAACTAAAGAAATTAGAGTTCAATAAAAGTAAACAATATTTGGATTACAAGCCATTTATTAAGATGTGCATCATAAACACCATGTTTGGAGGCATATAAGACATTTTTTTTTTTTTAAAGTTTCAAAAAAATAATTAAGAAAAGCCATCCCAGATCCTATAGTGTGATGTTGGGTTTCCCATAAGCTTTAATGCACCAAAACCTTGTTTCCTGAATATGCACTGCTGAAATTGAGTATGTTTTTTATAACATCAAATATAGTATAACAGAAATGTCTGCAGTTGTATTTACTCTGGAGATAAGGAAAATGACAAATTTACCAACAATGTATTTACTCATGATGAAATTATTTTGAGTTCTATTTACTTGTAACAGAATTACCTAGTAATAAATTTATTATTTAATAAAATTACAGATTAATGTATTCACACACAATTAACTAGGCAAAAGTTAAAAGTTGTGATATCACGCTTACTGAAACAGTACTTAAATGGCAAGTATAATATTTAGGCCAACCCCCAGCTCACAGTTGAAGTTATTTTCTGCCACTAAAGAGGAAGTGAAGTCTCTGTGGTGCGGGTTTTCACAATCATGTGACTTCACATGGAAGGTAACTAGAGACGAGGAGTCCTTTGCTAGTACAACAAAAGGAAAAGGGAAGAGTTCATTTATGATAAAGGAGACTTCAAGCAGTTTTTCTTTAAAATAAGTAAAAGCTGTGAAAGACTTCATGTCAAATATTAACAGGGAGCTGGTACCCTGTAGAAGTTCAGGGGGGTTATTTTCTAATCAATCATATGTATTCTCAAGACAGGCAATATGAAGCAAATATGTAGGAAAGAAGATGTGATATAGTAGTGATATATGAATATTGAATGAGGAGCAACTGTGAAGGCTGGAGATAGGCAACTTGAGCACAATCTGTTAGATATGTATAATGTTCATTTGCTTGAAAAGTGCAATGGAAATACTGGATGAAAAAGTACCATAAATTATCAGAGGAAAATAACAAACAGAGGAAAGGAAGACAAAGGAAGAATTAGAACGAAGTAGTGAGATCAGATATCAGGCTAGTGGGCTTCGCAGATGAGAATACAAAAACCCAAAATCCATGACAATATGCTAATTCAAAGGCCTCTACAACATATGCCAGTATGGAAACAGCCATTAAGATGTTGATGATAAGACTATCCACAAGAGGAAAGATAAGGTAAAGGTTCTTATAGGAGGAAATGATGATTGTCCTTAAAACAAACAGGAGAAAAATTCAAATAATGATTGACAGTTGTGGTGGCATTTAGTGCCTCAGATCTGATCAAGCAAACTTATAATCAAAGGTATTCATTCTAGCCACAACCACCCAGTCTTTTTCCTGTGCAGGGAACCCAAAGTCACATGAGCTAATCGGTCCTTTTGTAAGACTGGAGTGTGTGATTAGAAAGTAGTGTGAGATTAGATGGCTGCTATTTGTAGCAGATCAAGCAACCATGTAGGTGCTCCCTTATTGGTTTGTTGACAGTTATGTTTGTAGCTGAACTTACTTATCTGCAACCAACCACTTCCACTATCCTTTGTTGAATAAGAATTTTCATATTATTGTAACAAGCTATATATATATATATATATTAGACTTCTCAACAGACAATTATTATATATATTTTCATTAAATCTCTGCCAAGATGTGTGTGAGTACACACACATGCATGCAAACAATTGTTTGTGCATGTATAAATATATATATACACATATCTACACTCACACCCACGTACATAAAGCAGTTAAATATATGCTTAAGTACACAGAGCTACATCAGCATGTGTTCATAAACTTATTACTCACGCACATATACATAGAAAATATACTGCCTATACACAGACATATCAGTTTCGGATAATTGATTCTAAAAGTTTTTTAAAAAAAGTGCCCTTAAGCCAAACAACATTGTGACCTACTGATGTGAAGACAGGTAAATGACTTAGAAAGGATCAAAGTACTGAGCAGCAAAATATGAACAGCAAATTTAACTGTTTTACAGACATCTGAAATAGCTTTTCAGAAGATAGTCAGAAGGGAATTTCCAAACTATAGATGGAAGGCTTAATTATATGCCACAGACCTAATTATATATGGTGTACCTATTAAAAGCATTAGATCTAAATCAGTTTAACACCATGATTTGGGCCTTGGATGCATTCACACAGCCCACTCTCACATTTACATCAAATCTCTAGTTTAAGAACAGCTGCTTCCTACAACAGCAATCCATGTGTCCTGGTTTGCTCATCTTTTTCCCATTAGTTATGGATGTTGCTCTTCCTTCTCAAGAAGTCAAAGATTTCGATCAAATAATATATCTAACTATTCAGGAACCTTCAAAATAAGCAACAAGGATATCCAGAGGTAATGCAGTACGATCGTTTCATGCAACTCTATTTAATTGAACAATATAATCATTACATCAATTTAAAATGCAGGATCCTGTTTACTTAAACTTCATCTGCTAAACTGAGTCCGATGTAACAACAAAACTAGAGAGAAAACCTAAGTAAAAGAAAAGTTATTTAATTTAATTTCTTCCTTACCAATCTGTCTAAAACTACTCCTGCTCCTATGGATACCAAACTAGCTACCCATCTATATTAAAATGTTTGTATCTTAAAACTTCTAGAATCCATTATTACAGACATGAAACTACTAGATTTAAACAGGTAAAAGAGCCACCATAATTTTCAGTTGGAATTTTTTATGAAGTAATGTTATAAAAACCAGCTTAATATACCAATACATAACCAATATTAATTAATCTTCTCAAATTCCTTTGAAGCATAAAGGCAATCAGTCTTGCTTAGAAATAGAGTGAAGAGTGTAAAAAAATTACGGAAAAAATCTGGGCTGGAAAGTAAAATTGTCTCCTAACAAACTATGTTATTGCTACTACAATGGTTTCTGTGCCTTGGTCCTTACCTCCACCCAACACAGCTATACTATACCTGCTCATTCCTCCCCCAAACCTCATCCCTCTGAAATTCCCTTCCCAATTGGTATTTTGTTTTTTTCTTTTTCGTTCTTTTCTTGCAGCCACTGGCTTAAAAAATATTCTAACTCAACATCTGTATTAATCTCACCAGTTTACTCTTTACCCTTTTACTCTTTTACTTGTTTCAGTCTTTTGACTGTGGCCATGCTGGAGCACTGCCTTTAGTCGAGCAACTCGACCCCAGGACTTATTCTTTGGAAGCCTAGTACTTATTTTATCGGTCTCTTTTGCCGAACCGCTAAGTTACGGGGACGTAAACACACCAGCATCAGTTGTCAAGCGATGTTGGAGGGACAAACACTGACACGCAAACATATACACACATACATACATATATATATACATATATATATATATATATATATGTATATATATATATATATATATACATATATATATATATATATATATACATATATATATATATATATATACATATATACGACAGGCTTCTTTCAGTTTCCATCTACCAAATCCACTCACAAGGCTTTGGTCGGCCCGAGGCTATAGTAGAAGACACTTGCCCAAGATGCCACGCAGTGGGACTGAAACCGGAACCATGTGGTTGGTAAGCAAGCTACTTACCACACAGCCACTCCTATGCCAAAGAAACTGCAGCAGAAAGCCATGAGCATTGCTTTTCCTAACTAAACTATAAAAGTATTTATTTTGCAAATAAAAAAAAAACATAAGCATTAAAAAACAAAAAAAAAGCCCAATAGATATGGATGGTTAATCGAGTTGATGGTACATGGTGAAAGGCAATTTCTTTGTCAGAAGTAGAGGGGGAAAGACATCCTGTAATTGATTGGATCATAAATATTCCAGCATTCAGGGTGAGCCAGACAAGAGATTAAAGAGTCATTGGAAAAATAAATAAAATAACACTTGAGACATCAGGATTCTCATCCTGTCTTCATTTCGAGCTAGCAGTTGTTGTTAACACTAAACCCTCAGACCTTCCTCGTAGGGTTTTATTTTCACTCTCGCCATTACAACAACTACCATTGTCTTTCCTATACCACAAGTGTTTATGTACATGTATACAAGTCATACACTTAAACAAATAAAATGGAGAATTAAAAGCTATTAGGTAGACAATTATGTCATGAACTGTATCTCTCATACACACACAGATCTTCAAATTAGAATTCAGCTAATTGTCTGATATATATTGCCATAGATACTGAGGGTAATGAAGGAGCTAAACACTAAATTGAAAACAATACAATAAAACATGATTATTTTACAAGCTGAAGCACTTCACACTTCCTCAAGTTCAAAAATAGTTTCACTATGAGCAAAAAGCACACACACATGTATATAGAAAACACACACACACACACACACACACACACACACACACACACACACATATATATATATAGAAAACACAAACACACATTTTACATCCATTTGTCTATGATTACATTGATAGGATGGGTTATTTACTTGTTTGTTTTTTTTAGCAATTACTTTTATAACCGGATGCTAGCAGAGGTACAACAGAGTGACCATAGTTATGTGGAACTCTTGGTTACATATGTGCTTAGTAGTCTAGCAACAAATTAACTTCAGCCATCATTGCATCTAATCATTATGGTGCACTTTGTAATTATCCGCCACATAAAATATATATATATATAGAGGAATGAATGTAAGGTAAGAAGTTTGTTTTCCAACCTCACGGTTCTGGGTTCAGTCCCAAAATGTGACAAGTGTCTTCTATTGTAGGCTTGGGTCAACCAAAGTGGATTTGGCAGACAGAAACCAAAAGAAGCCTTTTGTGTGTGTGCATGCGTGTGCGCACACACACATGCCTGTATTTGTCCCTCACCACTGCTTGACAACAAGGACAGGTGTGTTTACATACCCACAACTTGGCAGTTTGGCAAAAGAAAAGAATAAGTACCAGACTTTAAAAGATATAAGTACTGCAGTCTATTCATTTTCACTAAAATTCAAGGCAGGTGCGCTTGCATGGCCACAGTCATTAGACTGAAACAGGTAAAAGATAAAAGAACCCGTGTGGTGCCATGTAAAAGCATCCAGCACACTCTGTAAGGTGATTAGCATTAGGTAGAGCATCTAGCCATAGAAACCATGCCAAAACAGATTAGAGTGTAGCTACCCAGCTTCGGTTACACTGTCCAACCCATGCCAGCATGGACAACGGATGTTAAATGATGATGATGATGATGATATATACAGACATGACACAATCTTCCATCTTGTTTGATGATGTTGAACCAACCAACCCAACCATTTTAATTCAGTATAAAAACTGAACATTTGTATTAGAATTCCAACTTTTAGAGGTACTACCACCATTGTAGCATAAAAATGTGTACTTTTATATTATCCAATATAGCAGAGTTGTTATATTTTGGGCACATCCACTATTCAGGGCTAATATCAAATGTACTCAGTCCTTAAAATATACTTCAGGACTTCCATCATAGTTTAACTTTGAGCACCCAACATCTTTCACCTCACTATACCAAGTACTAAGGACAATGGTGATATTTCCTGATGCTTATTTTCTTGGATTTGTTTTACAAGAAATTGTCATTCTTTTAAGTAGAATTTTAGTAAAGATAATTATTTTAAAAAATTTTAGCAGACATGATAAATAAATTGAAATATTCTATTTCTTCTTAAAGAAAATGAAACATTAACCTGATTAGCAATTCAGTTTCAAATTTTGAGCTTCGTCACAATACCTCATATAATTATTAACAAGTCAGAAGTGAAGTAGACTAATGGAATCCTGTATGATTCATTCAAGTCTACTAAAAATTCTGAAAATGTTTCTGTAGCTACTAACCAAATGAAGGTTAGGTCATTATAAGCCTATGAATGCATCAGTAAATATTTAGAAGATTATGAAACAAAACTACTTTACAGCAGAGGATAATGGAAAATTAATCTTCCAACAAGATTTGAGAAAAATAAGTTATTTGCTACGAAATTTTCACTGAAAGAAAGATGTTTCTTCAATCCAAAAATGAACTCAAAATTTTCTATAGTTTTAAGAAGTGAGGATTAAAAATGACCAAGTACATATGATTTATAGTATTGCTAATGATATTTTATAATAAACTTGTCAACAAAATGCTTAAATTATTCCATACAAAAATTACCCCCGCCCTACTAGCATAAAACTCTTCATGAAATGACCAATGACATTACATCATCATCATGTCCATTGTCCTAAAAAAAAAAAAAGTGCAACTCATAATTTGAAACAAAAGACTGGCAGAATTGTTAGAACATAAAAAAAAATGTCGTAACGTATAGTTCAATTCTCAGTTCAAATCCAGCCATGCTCAGCTTCACCTTTCATCTTTCCTTGAGAGCTACTAAAAGTACCAGTTCAATACTGAGATTGATGCCATCAGCTATACTTCCCTAAGATGGGGTCATGAGCCCGTGTACGATCAGATATCATTACTACAATGTAGCAGCCATAAACAAACCAAGAAATAATCATTAATTCTACAAAGAATCAAGCTCACAAATCAAATGACTTCTAAAAACAGAAAAAAAAAGTCTTTAAACTTTTATGCATAATAGTCAGATTCACAATGCAAGAAGGCACTAAACAGATGTAACAGAAAATACATTTTTCATATCATAATTGAAAAAAAGAATTTAAAATACATTTTCAATTGCCCGGATCTTAGTAATTTCTTTATTTCACACACTACTTAGTCTAGCAGTTTTACTAAGCATGATATGTCATATATATAAATAAGCTAAATAGCTAACCTCTGAATGAAGTAATTAACACCTACTATCTCACAAACAGTGGTTACATCTACATTTAAGTAACAAACCTGTATACTAAGCAGTTAGTTCTATAGCTTCTTAGGTGTCTCGAGAGCTTTGAGAGATGTATGCGTGTGTGCCTAGACTCTTCATAGAAGGTTTCTCTATGTGAAGTTCATGATGAGTCTAAAACTCTCCACAACTGCTGTCAGGATACATGTGACTTAATATAGAATCATGACAGAGGATGATGAGTTACACACTTAACAACATAAAAAACAGATGGCAACAACACTTTCAGCTTACTCTTTGCAAAAAAAAAATAAATAAATAAAATGGAATTGCCAGCTATAATTCTGTACAATAAACTCCATTTAATAGCAAATTTGATTTGCTAACAACACTCTTCTGGATTTTATGCAGTCAATAGTTTGCCACTAAAGCTTCTACTGTATGATGTAATCATAGAAAGCACTTGATAATCACCAAACTGACAATGTTTGTTCATTAGTAAGACACACCATTTATAACTTATCGTTCTAAACATTTTCCCCATTTCTCATAACTGGGTCACTTTTTATTTTTCCTAGATCAAAACTTAAAGCAGAATATTTATAAAAAAAGGTATTTACCTTCCCCAAAATCAAATCTCCCAAGATATTTTGTAATTGGAAGTGAGGTTAGCATTGTTTTGCTTTGTGTTTTTGTTTCGTTTTTTAACTTTTAATTTTTCCCATTTTATTAAAGCCTGAGAAGATGATATGAATTCATCTATTTTTATTAGTTACTGTCACAAAAAAATTTCAAAACAGCACCCCTTTAATTCCATCTGCCCCGGTAGCACCATTTTTCTCTTTTGTTTCAAATAAAATTAACTAAAATAAGCAAAATATAAAAACTGGGGTTGAAAAGCACCAATCAAATTACTGAAATGGAATGAATGAATTGGCTAATTAGAACTTTAAAAAATTCCAGAACATACAGGAGACTAAAATTTGAATCAATACTCCATCTTAAAATATTTAGAACTATACTATTTTTGTTCTTCCAATTCAGTTGTTAAAGTAGAAATAAAAAAAAAAAATCAATATGTATTAACAGATAGGTGTTGTTAAACACTAAAAAAATCAGAAAGAAGTTTTCCTAGCAATTAACTTACTACTGTCACAACTACCAATAAATAGTCTTAAATATTAAGGGACAGTAAAGTTCCAGTTATGCCACTGTCTTAATGGGAGAATGCTAGACATCTAAACTCTACTTCACTAAAAGCAATGTTCTAATCACAGTCTCATAATACCAACAGAAGCAATATAAAAGAGGAAAAGAAAAAAAAAATCAAATATATTAACTACAAGATTAGCAATTAAGTGTAAATTTTTGACCTGTACTGTAAATGTTAGGGGGAAATCCTAGCCATGTTAATAAAAGATTCATCTAAAAGGTTTTCAGGTCATAACCTGAATTAGATTTTAATGTTATCTGTCAGAATAATATATTCATAAATGAGTTTGGAACACCAGTTAATACTCCCTCTCACAGATGTTACACGATTACTGAGCTTAAGCCGATGAAGAATTCAATGAAATGAGTCAAAAATAGAAAAAAATTCAAATGCTGAATGAAATATTGTGATAATCACCTGAAGGAGAAAAATAGGGAGGTGGGGGTGGGGGTGTTAAAAAATAAACAAACACACTATAGGACATCTGAATGATTACTATATTAACTTTTACTGTTAAACGCAATGCTTATTTATTCACATTGTTTTGAATTAATCATGAATTATTTTGCACCTTCAAGATTTTGATGGTGTGGTAGTTTATCTTTAGAATGACATTGTAGGGTAGCTGTGAGAGGTCTGATCTGGCCAGGTTGAACATAAAATAGATACAATATTTTAGCCACCTATGACCAATTTAAATGTTACAGGGTTAAACCATTATTGTTAGAGCAGTGGATTGGCATAATTGGTAAGGAGGAAGATATTTGCAAGGATATTAATTCCATCCCTTTGTGTTCAGAGTTCAAACACTGACATAATTGACTTTGCTTTTCATCTTTCCCAGGTCAATAAACTATGCACCAGTCAAGTGTTGGGATAGATTTAATTAACTATATACCCTCATCCAATTAATTATTGCCTTGTGTTTTAGTCAGAAATTAAATTAGCACTGTTACATCAATGAAAACAGGGTCTCTAAATTTATTTGTGCTATTTTTTAGCAATAATGATCCTTTGAACACCTCCAAAAAATCTTACAAAATATTTTTTTAATATAAAGAAGGTACAGTAAGTGATAGGTACCAAACTGTCTTAAGTAAGCATGTAGAATAATAAAACTATAGACAGAGAAGACAGGAGTCTGAAAATTTAGAGTTATTGTATAATGCTCTAAATATTTATTTATCAGCGACAAAGTATTAATACCGAAAGGTAATATTTATCTGTACTTAAATGTAGATGTTCTGTTAGAACAAACTATACTGTGGTAGTTACCACGAGAGAAACTTTTATATTGGCTTTTGGTCCAAAATACACTCTTGTTTATACTGCTAGCAGGGAGGTAAGTCCACACAACCTCCAGCACTGAGACCACCAGATCATGTGATTTTGACCATCCTTGATCTTGTAAATGATAGACACCTAACCACTAGAGATAGCAGTGATTCATCTCATTGCCAGCAATATATAGAATAACAGTGCTGGAACAGATGCTTTTGTCACGATTAGCGAGTGAGCTTGTTAAAAAATATAAAAAATGTTCTCAATAGGATATTACTATTCAAGTGAAAAATAGCAACTCTACAAGTCAGTATTAGTAAGAGCATCTAAGCCAAAGATACTTGATCTAAATATTTATAGAACCATAAAATACTTGATTCAAATATACATATACTCATGTGAAGTCCATCCAATAAGAACAATAAATATAAATAGCTAAGATAAACACTGTAGCAAAGGCATTCACAACAGAAACTAACATAATATTTCCGCCAAAAGAGAATACTGCATCCAGTATCACAGTCCCAGATCAAAGGAAATACGTTCTATGATCAAAGGTATTTCCATAGGTATAGAATACCTAAGACATCATCCAATATGCCCTTCCTTTTTGAAGGGCATATTGGATGAAGGGGATTTAGTTGCTATTTCTCTAAAGTGACCACATTCATTTTACATCCATTTTTCCATGCTAACAAGGGTTAGGCAAATACATATTAAGGTATTGTTTTTACAGCTGGATGCCTTTCCTTTCATAAACCTCTAACTGCATTTTAAGTAAGCATTTTTTTTTATCCCACTTGCTTTCAAAAACACAAAGCTAGAAGATAATTTTGTTGAGAGGCAATGTCAGCAATGTATTTAGTACAATGTATATATATAAGGAATGTGTGTGTGTGAGCACATTCATGTTTCTAGTCTTAACATTGTGCACTAATTGTAAATAAATGCCATTATAACATGAATGGTGTCACTTGTTTACAACCATCTGTGAAAATGTCTGACAATTGTACTTTTTTTATGTTCAAAGGACTATGAGAAATATTACCTTACATGAAAACAGATGAGAGTTGGTGACAAGAAGAGTACCCAACCACAGAAAATTTGCGTCATGAATTCCACCTGACTCATGCCAACATAAAAAGTATGTGGGTATGAATACACGTATAACAGAGTGTAAGTGTCTTAAAAGAAAAATTGAGTATAAAAGACATCAGCTGAAGTGTGCTTGAGAGAAGTCTGTGCTGGTATGGTCATGTGATGCATATGGACAAGGACAGTTGCATAAAGAAGTGCCAATCTCTAATTGTGGAAGGACCTGTGGAACAGGTAGACCCAGAAAGATGTGGAACAAGGTGGTGAAATATGATCTTCAGTTGTTGAGTTTCATGGAAGTGATGACAAGTGACCAAGACTTCTGGCAGTTTGCTGTGCTAGAGAAGAAATGTCAAGCTAAATGAAATCATGGTCATGGACAGTGCCAAAGGCATCAGTGCCAGTGACACATAAAAGACACCCAGTACACACTATAGAATGGTTGGCATTAAGAAGGGCATCCATTAAGAAGGGCATCCATTAAGAAGGGCATCCATTAAGAAGGGCACAGAAAGCAAACCAAAACAAATGACTGGAGCCTGAAGCAGCTCTCCAGTTTACCAGCTCAGGTCAAACCGTCTAACCCATACCAGCATTCAAAATAGGCGTTAAGTGATGATGATAATTTATATATATATAATTATAGGATGTACAGATATGCTATACAATTCTCTGCAAGACAGAAAGATCATTTGTGTGGGAGAGAAAAGAAAGGGAGAAAGAAGATTAAAGAGAAACTGTATGATAAAAATAGGTTTGAATTTCATATCACAAAATGACATATTTTAGAATGTTGCAGTTTCTGTGACTATCCAGCTTTCTCAAACTTCCACCAACTACAGCATTCAGTTTTTCAACATTGCTTTTTTAATGTTCTGTTTCATCTCAGACCCAGGATTTATTTTGTTCAGGCATTATTCTCGAGTTGCAACTGGTTCACTGCGCAAAAATTTCGTAAAGATTTGTTGAGAAATGACAACATTGTTACAAAACAAACAAACATTCTTTTCAAGAAAGTAATGTATGATGTGAGGGACGTCTGGCTGCTATTTCAGGCAAGTTGAACAAGCACAAAGGCTTCTTTGTTGGCTGAACAAAGCCTCACTGTGTACAAGTGCTCACAAATACCAATTCAGGAAGTGAACCATTTTGAGTTAATCCTCTTCCATTATACTATTTCTGTACTAGTACAAGTTTAACTTTCAGATTTTCTCAATATTTGTGTTTCAACCATTCACTGGATCATCTTATCCCAATATTAATTCACCTTATAGTGATGTGACTAGTGGCACAGAATATTCCTTTCTCCTTATTTATTCCTATAGATTACATATGCCTTGATAAGGAATGGGATGGCTAAATAAAATAAAAAACTACATACACGCATGCAAATATATATATATATATATATATATATATATATATATATATATATATATAAACATTAATCAGTTTCAGTCATTAAACTGTGGCCATACTGAGGCATCACATTCTATGATATAGTTGAATCTTTTAGACTCAAGTACTTTTTCTGATACTATTTTATCAGCCACAAAAGTATGGAAGTTAAAATGGAAATGTGCAAGATTTGCACTGAATAGAAAATGAAATACCACAAGGTATCCAGTGGCATACTGATTCAGCCATATAGATAAAGTGAGGAGTGAGGGAGATGTGTGTGTGTATAAATATATATATATATATATATATAACTCTTCGAAACGCTTAGGTTTAGAATGGTGGCAGCTGATGAAGGAAATGTTCTCTATGTGGCCTGTGTGTTTTCTGTACTCCGCTTATCATTTTGTCCACATTTTTTTTTGCAACGTCCTGTACCCAGATATGCATCTATATATACATGTAGATGTAGGTATGTACATACATGTACGTATATATGCATATACTCATATTTGTATTATATATATATATATATATATATATATATATACATACACAAACACACACATACTCACAACTTTAATTGCTGATCTCATATACAATTAATTTCAATTCTGATTTTAAAAATTACATCACAATGAGACCACACACACATACATACACTGGGGTTTGTAATTCATATGATCAACAGTGCCTTTTACAATGAAAATGTTAGACCAACCAATGAATGGGACCACAATTTTACATCTTTATATTATAAGAATAGCTTTCTGCTGCCATGCCAATGGTATTTGGTAATGATGACTACATTGCTGAGAAGTAGAATAGTGAAATTTTGAAGTAATTTCACACCTGGGTTCTTGATAATGAGAAGCTTGAACAAAGATGTCATTCATTTATATATATATATATATATATATATATATATATATATATATATATATATATATGGCATGAATTTTATCTCCATGGTTATCAACAATATAATGAACCAATGAAGAAATCTTAATGCGGTTGCACAATCTATTATTAAAAACATAAACCAAATCTTCCTCACTTCATACTTCTAGCTTTAAAAATAGGACATGGGATAAGTTAGTTCTAGATACACTATACCTGAAAATATGAGAAAGTAATAGCTGGAAGGTCCTTGATCAAAAGTTTGCTTAGCTAGGCCAGACCAATTGCTAACAAAAGGGATTTCTTTTTCTTCCACTCACCCACAAACTAACATCCATTTTGCTCATTTTTTCAATAACTTGAACCTCAAAGACATTTACATTATTATAGATCCAAAGCTTGGAAGGAGACCTCCAGTTCTTCGATTAAACTATTAAGTCAAGTACTTTAACCAAAATTAAAATTTTAAATCTTTAAGAGTTTGCATCGACCAGAACAATAGCTCAGTACTGTTTTTTTAATTTACATGTCACGGTGACATTGTATAACCTATAAACCTCTACACAGGATCTAAATATATGATTAAAATGTAGGCAAATTATAAAACTCTAAATACATATAACAATTAGTGCTTTTCAAATCTATCAATATCAAATTGACATGACTCAAAACTGTAAAGAAATATTAACAAGTATGTTAAAATAACCTGTTAGTAAAGAGTGTAACTGTATGCAATCATGCAGTTTGTGTGCGAGTGTGTAACAGCACATATACATTTGTATACATGTGCAAGTGAGCAGAGAGGGACATAATGATAGAATAAGCCATTAAGAATTGTGTGCTGTACCTGTAACTTTAAATAGTAATCATCATAAAGCAAAGAGTGAACAATAAGTTCACATTTCTGACTGAGTAGTGCAGTGTTGTTGACCCACCAGCAACCCACCATCTATCTATTCACCTACATATCTCTCTCTACCCAACAATCAGCAATTCTTTCTGAATGTCAGTACAACTGAAAACTGGGAATGGTCTCCAGCAACAGAGAATTAACTGATAAAATAACATTCATTAATTTAGTTAACAATAGATTAGTTCTCCATGTTCTAGCTGAGTCTGATGTATATAATAAGAGTAAAACCACCATGAATGCAACCTAATTATTTTAACCACAACCACTACTACCTAATGCCAACACCAGTAAAGGAAATGACCATTAACAAGTAACAGCTATGTTTGATATCAATCAAATCTTCCCAGAAATGATTAAATTAGCTAAAAATAAGTTCCAAATTAAAAGTTAAGGTAAGAGTGGGCAGCAGTGAGTTTGAAAATGTGTGTGAGTATTTGTCAGAGAATGAGCTCGGTAGTGTAAGGGAATGTAGGTGTATGAGCGTGCATGAGTAAGAGAGTGCATAAGTTTCAAGCAATGTGTGAGTGCAAGTGAATTTGAACAAGAGAATGAGTGTGTCTCAAATGGGGAGGAACTTGTGTAACAACATGTGCAAGTGACACAGTGCACACAATAGCAGTGAGTGCAAATGTGATGCATGCGCAGTGTTACAATAGAGATCTGGCAGCAAGTACAAGTATATTTGTGAGAGATATGATGAAATTAAGACTTTCAAAAATAAGAGCTCTGCAATGTAACAACTAAAATAGCAGAATGAAACATAGACACATGCGTATTCATGTATTATAAGTACGGTAGCAATATGCTTAAACTACAAGACTTTGGTTGGTATATGAGATCATCTGTTGCTGTAAACATTACTTATCTTTCACATTGTTGAAATAAGGAACTAGACACTACATAAACTCAGCATCATTAGCCCAAAAATAAGTAGACCTTCGAGCACATTAACACACTGGAAAAAGAAAGCTAAGACTCATCCGAATGCTAAATAAATAAATTACTAGTTCTATACACACCTGCACAAAAAATTGTGCAAGCAAAAACAAAAACAAAACAGTACTCAATATAAAATGCAATGTTATGATGTATCTATTTATTAATATCACTAACTGTTACCTAGTGACTGTTGCTCTAATCTTCAGGTATAGTATCCAAAAATTTGAAGCATGAAATTCAGAGTAACAGTGAGTAAAGTTCCAGTTTCCAATATATATTCTATCACTTCAAGTCCCTATTATATATCTGTTCTGAACATATCACAGCTCATTTCAAAAACAAAATTTCCTTTTAACCGCCACTGTTTTACCAGACATCATGGAGAGACCTCACTTTCTACATTCCCTGATGAAGTAGACATATCTTTCTTTTATCTTTAACTTGTTTCTGTCATTGAACTGCAGTCATGCTGGGGCACAACTTTGAAGGGTTTAACCAAACAACTCAACCTCAATATTCCATTTTTAAAGCTTGGTACTTATTCTATCAGTCTCTTATGCTGAACCATTAAGTTATGGGGGATGTAAACAAATTGTTATCAGTTGTCAAGCAGTGGTGATGACCAAACACAGATACACACACACACACACACATATAAGACAGAGATCTTTCAGTTTCTGTCTATCAAATCCACTCACAAGGCTTTGGTCAGCCTGGGGCTATAGTAGAAGATACTTTCCCAAGTTGCCATGCTGTGGAACTGAACCAAAGGCCACGTGGTTGGGAAGCAAACTTCTTATCACACAGTCATGTCTGCACCAAGAAATATTTCAGTCATAACAATCCTTCTTTTTAGGAGTATCTTTCACTACATTATCCAATGTCTTCCTTTATTTAAGTATAGCAGAGTGTAATTTGAAGATTTGTCTGCTACTTTTAGGCAAAGAGTGACCACAAAGAGGTTCCCTTGCTGGCTCTTCATTAAGCAAATCAGGTGACATCTATCCCCTTTTCCCTTGAGTAGCGTGCTAGTCTAATGCATATTTCGCACATAGGAAGAAAATTTCAAGTCAAAACTGCCAGCTAGTATACTCATTAATTGGAACACCAAGCTATACCTCTTGATGGTTCCTATTTGGTTCCTTGTTGGACTTGGCTGTGATCAGGATATGAAAGGTCAACTATATGGATAGAAAATAACATTAGTTAGTAATTAGGCAGGCTGCAGCTATCTACATGGATGTTAACCCTTTTGTGACTATATTTCTAACAAGTATACTGCTTCTGTGCTTCAATTAATTTTCGACATAATCAAGGATTTGGGTGGAGAGGTTAGTAAATTATTTGAAACTTAGTATATTGATATATTATACTGCTGTTGCCAAACTGAAATCCCACATCATTCTGCTTATATTGAGATTTTACCTTGAATACAAATGCTTTAGAATGGATGGTCTAAGATAGGATATAAATAAATAAATAAAATAAATAAGAAACAGATTGCAACATATTGATCAAATTTTGAAGTTTAAGTTCGATATCAGATTACAAAACTGGCTCTCAGATAAGGACTGCAGCAACACCAGCAATCAATTTTGTTATAGGCATAAAACAAATATGTAAGAAAAGCAATATTGGGAAGTTGTGAAATTTATGCATTGGCAAATGGTATAGATATAACATAGATGGAATAAAATGGTTGCAATCTGGGATTGAAATTATGCAACAGACTTGTCTCAACATCATCAAAAATGAAAAATAGTTTTCTTTCTTCACTTAAGTGAGTAGGAGGTAGACAAGGATAAAGAAGAGATGTCAATTTATAATGAGTTTCACAGGAATAAATGTTTTAATAAAACTGTTTCTTCCATTCACCTCAGTAGCTAATACTGTATCAATGTTCATTAAAGAGAGTGTTGTTTGTTGTATATAATTTTTTTCTTCTTTTTAAAAAAACTACATTGGTATGCTTGCTAAATAGGAGGAAAGTGCACCAATGAAAGCCACCACTTTACAACTAGAAACTCATACTCATACCCCAACACCTATATTAGCAGCAGCAGCAGCACCACCACCACCACTACTATCAATCATTACAAACAGACTCCCAACTATTTTCCCATTAAATGAGATTAGAAAACACTGGCCTGACTGCTAACCAATAGTCATATAACGTAAGTCTTATCACAGCTATTTTGAGAATTGCTTCATGCTGAACTGTTAGAGTGCCAACACAGTGGCTGAAGGATTCACACTTCGTAACATGACCAATGTTTAATGTTCTGCCTTGGATAAACTCTTACTGGCCCAGATCATCCAGCAGCAATTAAGTCCAATGTGAAAGCACAGCAGAGTTCAAAGTAGCTAGTGACACCATATTCTCTATTATAGGACAACCTCCACTTCTTTAATGGTTTTAACTTCAAGTGTCAGTACACAGATCTCAAACAGTTCACAACACATTAACATTCAACTATGTTCCCTGGCAAAAAAAACATCTAACTTTTAGCAGGAGTGGCTGTGTGGTAAGTAGCTTGCTTACCAACCACATAGTTCCGGGTTCAGTCCCACTGCGTGGCACCTTGGGCAAGTGTCTTCTACTATAGCCTCAGGCCGACCAAAGTTTTGTGAGTGGATTTGGTAAACGGAAACAAAGAAGCCTGTCGTATGCATGTATATATATATATGTGTGCGTGTCTGTGTTTGTCTCCCCAACATCGCTTGACAACCGATGGTGGTATGTTTACGTCCCCGTAACTTAGCAGTTTGGCAAAAGAGACCGACAGAATAAGTACTAGGCTTACAAAAAATGAGTCTTGGGGGTCGATTTGCTCGACTAAAGGTGGTGCTCCAGCATGGCCGCAGTCAAATGACTGAAACAAGTAAAAAAAAAAAAAAAAGGAGTAAAGAGACCCAGGCTGTAAATAAACTTCATTTACACACACCCCAAAATTTGAATCTCCACAGAGTAAAAAGAAAACAAAAGCTTGATGGTAACACAAGATTTACCAAAAGCAACTGATTTATTTCACAACTCTTCAGAGATGAAATCAACCAGAAATCATTTGAGTGTAGCCCTGAAATAGTCACACCCTAGCAAATTTGAAATGATACTAGCTTTCTCTCCTCAGCACTTACTGGTGCTAAAGTAAGTCTATTAAAAACATTACAACACACCTGCCTTTTGTATCACTTCCCACTTCACAAAATATATCAAGATACCTTTTTCTGCTCATGACTAACCTTCAACACTTGCAAAATGAAGAATGAAAAATAAACTCAAGATAAACTATCAGTTTCGTTTGAATGGGCACAAGGCCAATTGCAACAAAATAAGATGATGGTGGTGGTGGTGGTGGTGGTGGTAGTGTGTGTGGGTGGGTGGATGAGTTCATAGTTGATTAAATCAGCAGTAATATATTACCGCTGTTTATTTTAACAAAAACTCATCTCACATACCCAAGTTAAAATATTTCAGTCAAACCCAATGAGATCTTCAAATCAGATTTGTGATGCACTGAATATGACCAAACATTTTGTCTAGATATTTGTTATAGAGTCAAAATGACTAAGTAAAATATCAAACTTCCAAAATGGCTGCAAATTCATATCTTACTGAAGTTCTATTGTCTTTCATGAAAACAGATAATTCTACATGCCTCTGTTAACTTAGCTGGAGAATGCCTATCAAAACTTCCCCAGATAGTTACCAGCATCAGGCTAGGCTATTCATAAGATTCGACTCACCTGCTCAAGGCTAGAGATTATTTGCACCATTGTGTCACCAAAGACTAGGTCAGTGGTTCCCAACCTGGGGTCCACAAAGGTAGTACTGGGGATCCATGAACTAAATTCATTTAAATAAAAGGGTTGGGAACCACTGGTCTAGATCACTGCATTTAGTTAAACTACTGTCCTGGCAATTTCCTCCAAGCCCATAACCAACTATATAGATTTTGTCTCACACACACACACACAAAAACACAAAGCTGACATTTTAAGAAGTTTTGTTTGCAACAACAAGGTTCTATGTTCAGTTCTACTGCATGGTGGCTTCTGCAAATGCCGTCTTTTATGGCCATGGGGATGAAATTAATGAAAGCCCATCAAATATGTCTGTTTGCAAAGGATGTAGAATCATAGCTTTGAACAAAAATACCTTATGGCATTTGGTTTGCACTCAGTTCAGTTTCTACCTTAACCCTTTAGCCTTCATATTACTCTTTCAAATGTAATGCTTATTTTGAATTAATCATGCATTATCTTGTAGCTAAGAGATTTTCATGCTTTGATTGCTTATTTTTAGAATGACATTGTAGTATAGGTACGAGAGGCCAGTTTTAACATAAAACTGGTAGAATATCTAGGCTTGTGGCCAATTTGAATGCTAAAGGGTTAAAAGATTATGAAAATCCACTAAAATCATCAAAAGCACTGCCACAGTCTAATTACCAAAATCAATAAAGGAATATCAATAAATTTAAATATATACAAATACGTATATATTTTCATTAACACTGATGACTTTTCTCATCATTATGGTTGTAGTTTCAATTGATTAAAAATTGCTTACAACTTACCACCTTATGCATTATAGCATTCACTGATGATGATCATTTTAATGTCCACTTTTCCATGCTTGTATGGATCAGACAGAGTTTACTGAGGCAGACTTTCTATGGCCAGATGCCCTTCCTGTCACCAACCCTTATCTGTTTCCAAGTTAGGAAATATTTCCCTTGGAAATGAATGACATTTATTTACAACATTACACGATGTCATAAGGAGACAGAAACACAAATAACACACAGACGATGGGCTTTTTTCAGTTTCCATCTCCAAATTCATGTGTTGCGTATGGATGAGGACAGTTGTGTGAAAAAGTGTCACACCCTAGCAGTAAAGGGAACCTGTGGAAGAGGTAGACCCAGGAAGACCTGGGATGAGGTGGTGAAGCATGACCTTTAAAAGTTGGGCCTCAGAAAGGCGATGACGAGTGACCAAGACCTTTGGAGATATGCTGTGCTTGAGAAGATCTGGCAAGCCAAGTGAGACCGTAACCGTGGCCTATGCCAGTGGTGTATAACCAGCCCATTTAAGAGTACCCTTCAATCATTGGGCAATAAACTGTGCTTGCGAAGACCTGTTGAGTCAGGTGAAGTCATTGTCATGGCTGATGCCAGTACCGCCTGACTGGCACCCGTGCCAGCGGCACATAAAAAGCACCATCCAAGCATGGTCGTTGCCAGTGCTGCCTAACTGGCCCTCGTGCCACCGGCACATAAAAAGCACCCACTACAGTCTCTGAGTAGTTGGCATTAGGAAGGGCATCCAGCTGTAGAAACCTTGCCAGATCAGATTGGAGCCTGGTACAGCCTTTTGGCTTGCCAGTCCTCAGTCAAACCATCCAACCCATGCCAGCATGGAAAGCAGACGTTAAACGACGATGATGGTGATGTATATGTCTCTCTCTAAATATAAGTGTATTATTTTGCTATTAATTTTTATTTCTTAAATTATTATTATAAATCTATTAGAATAGAAGTAAAATCCCAAGCTTTTCAAATGTCACTAACTAAAAACTACACAAATATTTGTTTATCTATATGTGTATGTTGTTTGTGTGTGCACCCTGTATGTATATGCATACATTAGTGTCTGCAGGGTATCTGTATACCTGAGCGCATGCTTTTTGATATGTATGTGTATGAGAGAGGGGGAAATGTGTGTGTATGTTGCTCAGAGAAGTCAAGTGTGAATAGAAAAACTTCATGTTTATGCATGTATGTCTGTGATGATGTATTGCTTGAATAGGAGTGTGGGCATATGTGAGGGTTTATGTATTGAGCAGAAAGAAATGTGTGAATGGATGTGTGTAAAAGTGTTTTACATGCATATAGATGTGAATACTTCTTAATTCATATGTTTGAGTGTGGGTTTATGTATTGTTGAGTCAAAAGTTTCACCCAGAGTCACCTCTGGAGTTCACTACTGACGTCACCAGGATTGATGACAGGAACATTGGAATGATCTTATACACCAAGTAAACAGTCCTTAACATTAAATAGTTTCTAATGGATCAGGTAGTCAATCCACTCTCCTTTCAACATTGATACAGGCACTAGTGATTCAGCTGAGATCACTGACCTTATCGGATTGTAAATAGAAAGCTGCTTTCCCAATATTAGGAGGATTCTACCACAAAGATGGCCTTGTCATCCTAACGAACTACAATCAAAGTAACAGACAGAATAAAAAAAAACCACTGATCTTTCAAGAAGCTGGAATATATAATAACCCTCCAGTTTAATTTTACAGCCACCAACTTCTTGGACATGATGCTGCACTTGGCAAATAACCTTTACTTATTGCAAGCACAAAGAGGCACAAAATGACATCAACAAGCACTCCAATCATTCATAGTCCATTATCAACATTGCACTTGGGGAGCGCAAACCTCCACCAAGGCAACACCAATGTCTTCTCAACAATTGGCCGGAGATGATTTTTATAATGAGAATATCTTAAATAAACTCGACTGCTCTCAGAAACAAGAATACTAAAAATGAACGCGACTGTTCTCAAAAATTAAGTAAAAAAACTGGAAAAATAATCCAGAAGCCTTGTCCGGTACCTGATCGATCCCAATGGTAGTCATAGAATGTGAAGGTGGGTGTGCAGACCGTGTTTGTAATGCTGTGTGTGTGTCATCTGCAGTGGGAACTGGGACATTTTTCTCTATGAAGGCCTATTTTTAATCTATCCACTGATATAGTGTCTTTACAACCATTAAGGTCTATAGTGAAAAATTTATCCATCCATGAGAGAAAACGGAACGGACCTGCATATAGTGCTATTAATGGAGGTCTAACAACATCGTTGTGCACAAAAACATGAGTCCAAGAAGTAAAGCTTTCTTCAAGGCAGAGCTAGAAATGCAATTGTCAAGTAGGTAAGAGGTTTTAAACAGGAGTGATATATTCAAAACTGGTAAAACTAAAAATTGTCGAGGATAAATCAAATTTATTATTGTTACTGAATATGTTAGTGTTATTTAATTTCTAAACAGTTTTGCTGCCATTTGTTTATGTAGTTTGATTTCTTTATCCATCAGTTTCTTCTAAGATAGAGACGAGAGTAAAATTAATAATAGAGAAACGAAAATAAAACTTTGGAAACAGCAATGGCACCATAACTTATGTGGAAACCATGAGCAAGCTTTTGAAGGAAATAATCAGAGAAAGACTTGAAAGTCAACATAAGATCATAATACTTCATGTAAAGTAAATATAACAAATAATCCAGAATCTTTGCATGGTACCAGATCAATCTCAAAATCTAATCAGTCTGTGCCAGTCATGAGACCAAACATCCCTGAAAGTTTTATCAGAATCCATCCAGCGGTCCTTGAGATATCTTGTCCCCAGACAAACAAACATGACTGAAAACAATACCTCCGCCAAGGTAGTGGTAACAACTTAAACAAAAAACTATTTCACTCTGTATTTTCCGACTATCCATCAATGATCACATATTTCATGCAATGCCCCATGCTATGAAGCCACCTTATGAAAGAACAAGTTTAGTGAAGAAACTTTTCTATCTTCCACCTGCTAACTGATACCACAACTCAGAAGTAACAACACTGTTAAAACCTTGTTTTCAGACTCCTTCAGCAACACGTCCCTCTCCAACACTGCTACTATAAGATTCTCAATAGGAATAATATCAAAATTAATTCTAGCAATTACAACTTAGCCTAGGACATAGGCCTTTCCAACCTTGTTACACTAAAAAGACAAAGAACTACAACTAGTATGGAATATTTGGTTGTGAAATATATTGAGAGTCTAAACGGAAAGAATAACAGAATGGTCTTCTTGATGTCCTAATAACAACACATGCACAGAATGTAGATTGAGAACATCTGCATATGACAAGCCTGCATTCACATAGCAATACTTGGAACTTTGATTCCCATTATCCATGAAGAGATCAACATCAAGCAAAACTCATATGTGGCAACCAAGACACATATCAACAAGAGATGATTAGGAAATAGAAAGACTATAGAATAACAACTACTGAGCAAGTATAGCGTTAGCTTCCGAGACAAAGGTATAAGAGTCAAGAATGTCAATCAGAAAAACACTGACTTGTTTACCTTACATAAGAGAAGCCTTTTGACTATAGCAAACGAAATGGGGACACTAGCCCAAATCTATCACTGAATGTTTTCTCATCTCAGAAATTCTAGCTAGCTAGCTAGACACACACACACACACACACACACTATCTAGCTAGCGCGCGCGCGGGTGTGTGTGTGTGTACATACACACACATACACAAATTCAATGAAGAATGAAAATTATGTTATAAATTCTTAAATTGTTTTTTTCATTGTAACAGTTTATTTTCAGTGATATTCTCAGAGATTAAAGACGTGTTAATCCAAATTAATCTTTGCACTGCAGTAATGTGTAGTAGTAATGACTAGAATTTTCATACTTTCAAGGTTACCACTCAAAGTGTTAGAGTTTACATATCTACATGCTACAAAAGTCAGTGAGGATTCAATCAAAATTTCAACACCATGAGAAAAGCTTCTAAAAAGTTAGTTACCATGTATAGAACTTGTTTATTTTAAATAATTCATTAAAGGAGCAGATTCTAATATCATTTCAAACATGTCTAATCACTAAAATCTGATTTTTTTTTTTTCATCTTTTCATGATAAAAATAAATATTGAAAAGAAAAGTAATACAGAGATATAATATCAGCAAGAATCTTGTTTTATAAAAACTAAAGCATATGTCCAATTGCTAATACTCCACATAGAGTAGGTAGCAGATACCATCCAGTGTAGTAGAGATAATATTTAGAGAAAAGCTAGCAGCAATTTCTAATTATTAATCCCAAACACCCAACAAAGTACCTTTAATAGGTTTAAATTTAAGATCTATGGGCAAGTAAGTCAAAGTGTTAATCACTCCATTGTTGAGCCTTCACAAAATAAGTTCCTGTTTTAGGCACAAGACTAACAATTTTGAAAGGACTTGACTGGTACTTTATTTTATCAACCTCTGAAAGAATAAAAAGCAAAGTTGACCTTGGTGGGATTTGAACTCAGACTGTCAAGAGCTGGAAGAAATATTGAAAAGCATTTCCCCAACACTCTAACAATTCTGCCAATCATTAGCATATTGGACAAAATACTTAGGCACATTTCTTCTGGCTCTCTACTTGCTGATCTCAAATCCTGCTGAGGTCAACTTTGACCCCTCTCCTAAAATTTTTAGCCTTCAGCCAAAATTTAAAACCAGTTTTATTGTCAATGTTATTATTACTATTATAGTAATAATAAACTTTCTGTATTTAAAGCCTTTACAAGTAACAAGAATTTGTTTACATTCAAAATCAATTATAACAGAAATTAATAATACAAATTAACAGTTAAATTAAAATCTTAGTGGTCAATTCAACACTAAGTATATTAATATTTCACTCTGGTACCATATACTAAAATTCTCTGTAATATACTTATCACAGCATAATCTAAATTTGTGAGGTGAGTTATTTGTTCAAGTTATTTTAAATTACCATACTATTCACTTTATCAGTATTGCATTTGTTCTAAACTGTAGTTTTATGGAGGCCTGGTTTCTAAACTTCTGAGATGTTGCTCTCACATGAACTTACATCAGTCATTTTCAAGAAGAAACATAGCCTAAGTCAACATCACCAAAGTAAATGACATCTGCCATGGACTACTAGATGGATGGTCATTGATTTACCATCTAAAGGAGCACTCCATCGGTTACGACAATGAGGGTCCCAGCTGATACAATCAACGGAACAGCTTGCGTGAAATTAATGTGCAAGTGACTGAGCAATCCACAGACACGTGTACCCCTAATGTAGTTCTCAGGGAGATTCAGCGTGACACAAAGCGTGACAAGGCCGGCCCTTAGAAATACAGGTACTACTCATTTTTGCTAGCTGAGTGGACAGGAGCAACGTGAAATAAAGTGTCTTGCTCAAGGACACAACGCGTCGCCAGGAATTGAACTCACGACTTTACAATCGTGAACCGAATGCCCTAACCACTAAGCCACGTGCCTTCACTAACTTACCATACAACATCTAAAAATTAGACTCAAAGGTAAGCCAAGAAGATATTAAGAACAACAAACCATTGCAGAAAAGCTGAAATGTTTAACAACTGAAGAACCCTACAATTTGTTTAAAATTTCAACATGCAGTGGAGAAACAGAACACCAATACTTCAAACTTATACAATTTAGAGTCTTAATGGAGTGACTTAAGAGCTGCTCTGTTTCTGCAGCTGGATCTGCAACAGAATCCTTATGCCACACACATCAAGACTGGTGCAACAAGAGCAATACAAAAATCTGCAAGCTCATCTTGGTCAAAAACTCCACAAAACTTTAGAAAACAATCCATAATCCAAAGCCAATAAGGACAGTTACCAAAATCAAGATTAATATCCAATCAGGAAATCATACATATATGTATTTGCAAGTTACTTGGTGACCCTGCTAGTATCAGTGCCAAGTAAAAAGCATCCAGTCCACACTGTAAAATAGTTGGTGTTTGGAAGGGCATCCAACTGTAAAAAATAAACCCATGCCAAAACTGACCTCACCTATGCTGGTGCCACATAAAAAACACTCAGTCTACTCTGCAGAGCGGTTGATGTTAGGAAGGGCATCCGGCCATAAAAATCACACCAAAACAGACAGTGAAGCAAGGTGTAGTCTTCTGCCTTGCCAGCTCCTGCCAAACCATCCAACCCATGCCAGCATGGAAAGTGGATGTTAAATGATGATGATACACACACACATTATATACAAGCATAACTGTTGTTAAGAAGTTTATTTCTCAACCACATGGTTTCAGGTTTGACCCCACTGAATAGCAACTTGGGGAAGTGTATTTCATTCAGGCTAACCAAAGCTTCATGAGTAGATTTGGTTAACAGAAAGAAGCCCGTTGTGTGTACCTCCTCATTTTGACATTGTGTGATTGTTGTAAACGAGTCTAACCATCATACAAATGGTGTTATACATTTCCAATCATGCTTGGAAACAAGTGAGGCTGACAGCAGGAAAGGCATCTGGTTCTAGAAAACCTGCCTCAAAAAATTCTGTTTGAACCAAGACAGCATGGAAAAGTGGATGATGATGACATACAGATGTGTGCATGTGTGTGTGTGATGGACTATCTTATTCAATGCATGAGGGCACAAGAATTTTACTTCTTTCCTCCTCTCTCTCTCTCTCTCCCTCTCTCTTCCCTTTTTTCATTGCTTCTTTTCATTTTCCTTCCTCTCTTCTTTTCCCTCCTTTTTTCTTTCTCTTCCACACACACACACACACACACAAAAGGAGTACTTTGCAGGATGATCTTGATAAAAAGAATAAGCCCACACAGTGGTAATGGATTGAGTGGGACTGTTCAGATTTTTGGTACTACTGATAGTAACAGTTGGTGCAAGTAAGCTACAAGACTAATGAACAGTAGACCTCAATTGGATGGTTGTTGATTCTCCTGAGTTCCTCCAGCCTCTGGTGGGTCCTGCTTTTTTTTTTTTATCCTGCAAGGTGTCCAAAAATCACTCTCCTCACCAAGCAAGCTTGATGGAGTTGACAGCTTAGTCACAAACAGCCCAACCATGTGACAAGTTGTATTAGATTATGTAATACCAGTAGCACTTGAGAGCAACCTGACATAAGTATACATGTGTGTGTGTGTGTGTGTGTGTGTGTGTGTGTAAGCATACATACATTTATACATATATATATACACACACACACACATTTTTTTCCCCATCTTCTCATTGAACATGCATAAGTCATCTTCAAAGGAATAGTCCGTCATATATGCACACTCACATACACACTTATGCATGCGCGTAAATATATATATATATCAGATGGTATGATATTCCTAGTGTACTACTACTAGCAGCACTTTTGCTTACAGCACACCAGTTCATGTCATAAAGTAGGAGGCCTAATGTTTAAGTTCACCAACACATAATCTCACCCTCATCAAGTATACTGTCAAACCTCTCCAAAGCTACACAGGCAAACTCAGCACTTTGTAACACTATGCAAAACTGGAACAGCATCTTAGTGCACCAGTAAATCCCGGGGAGACACAAGTGCAGGTTAACACTCAGGGATAAACAACCCTGATACTTATTAATCACAAGCAGGAAGTGAAAGTCTAGGAGGAGACTATATCCTGAGGGACATACAAGCTCAGGAAAACAGCTTTACTGCACTTTCCAATATCCTTCAGATAGGAAAAAGTAAAAATGTCTTGGACCTCACTTGTCATTATATGTGTCTCCTTCACTGCAAACATAGTAATACTAGGAAATGTTTACTCCCAATGCCTTTTGAAAGCTTCATTGCAGTTATAATCTCTTACAATGCACCATGAACAGCAGAGGATAGATCTTTGACTTTCAGGTGCGTGTGGGTCATTGAATTAGAATGCAAGGGGTTTCACTATTCTAAAGAAGCCTATTCCTTTCATGTAGCTCTCTCAAGACAGCCAGTGTGGATTTTTAAAATTTTAGTTAGAAACCATCTGATAGGCATCTATACAGTTTCTGACTACAAAACTCATTTGCAAGCTTAGGTAGATCTGAAGATATAATAAAAGCAATGCTACAAGATGCTTCACAGTGGAATCAAACCCAAGACCACATGGATGTGGCACAGGCTTCTTTACCACCCAACCATGTCTGCTTTCCTTCAAATATATAAACAAATACACACACACATCAGATAAAACACTTCAGCTCTCCTCACACTTGCCTTTTTCCTTCGTCTGCTTCTTTCCTGCTTTTTAGTACTCTTTTCTTGTCCCTCTCTCAGCTAGTTTTTTTTCTCCCAGTGCTGTTTGCATGTAAAACTTATGCCCTCTTGTGGTCGTCATTAGTTGCAGCCATTTTCTCAAACACAGAGGGCGTAAAACGTGGCTGCCTTATTTCTCTATCATCTTTACACTAAAAAGGGTTCTGTCCAAAACACTATATACTCCACTGTCCACAGTAATTTCACTGTACATTCTGTATGAATAAGAAGCTCCTTTTGCAACCATATGGTTTTGGGTTCAGCACCACTGTTAGGCACCTTGGGCGTCTTCTACTATAGCCCCCAAGCCCACCACTGTATGGAAGCCTGTCAAGCCTACATAGATATGTAAGTAAATATGTATGCGTCTGTCTGTCTGTCTGTCTGTCAACCCCATTGTGTGACAACTGGTGTTGGGTTGTTCACTTTACAAAAATTTAGTGGTTCAGCAAAAGAACGAGAATGAAAAAAAAAGAATCTGACTAAACCTTTCAAGGTGGTGCCCCAGCATTAGCACAGTCCAATGACTGACACAAGATGAAAGATACATATATATGTATATAACATTCTGTACAGTATATCTGCGTTAAGTAAGATATACAGAATGCTATTTTGACATGCCTCTGCCTCTCCCAACAAATATATATATACATATATTCTTTTTTATGCTTCAGCCCTAAGGTTGTAGCCACGCTGTAGAGTATCTGCATGTTATTTTGACATAATACTACTTCCATCACTAATAATAATGATAATAGACACACACACACAGATAAAAGTTGCACAAGCAGCCTTGAATAAAATATGTTCATGTAAAGTCATGTTTAACATACTTGAGAGCACTCAGACATAGGAAGACCTTCCACTGCAGAAATAGCATCAGGAGAAAATTCTCCTACACATTTTAAAATGTATGCATCCTATGATCCAAAGATGTTAACACTACGCCCAATATATTTTCAGGTGTACATATGTGCGTGTGTGCATATATATGTATGTGTGTGTGTGTGTGTATATATAGGGAGAGAGAGAGACAGACAGACGTGTATATTTATATACATGCATGTGTGTATACATATTATATATTAGGTATGCATACATACACATATGCATACATACACATATGCACACATATATGCATTAATATATTAATTAAAGGTATATGAAGCAGTGATGATTGAAATAAAACTATGTACATTTGTATTTAACACATTTGGGTACACTCAAATATACACTGCTTAATCAATTCTAGCTTAAAAAAGCTTTGTACATGCCAACAATTATTCCGTTTATATACCTCCCCACTACCTTTGTATTCCCCTTGCTATAGCCATCTCTACATACCTCCGACATCCATCTCTGTCACTGTATAGCTCTCTTGTTGCCCACTCTCCCTCCTTACATGTCATCTCCATATTTTCTGACCTGCCTACACATTATACTCCTGCTTATCTCCCTTTCTATGCTGCACTTATCGCCTCCTCCTTTCTGAGCTACTCCTAGTTCTTTCACTCTGCTCTACTGATATTTATTCATTGTCCACACCTTGTTCCACTCACTACATTCATCTCTAACCGCCCCTCACTCTCCTCTCACACACTGATGAATTTATCCACCCACCGACCCCTCTCGATTCTATGTATTCTCTCTTATACTCACCTTCTTGCATCTTGAGAGTTACACTCTGACACCTTGTCACTACCATCAAAGCCTTTTTTCAAGTTACTCCCATTCATCCTTATAAAATGTGGAGTACCCATGTATCTCTTCTATACCTGTCCCTCTATCATACTTTAGTCTCTCAATACTTGGTATAAAGCCACCTCCCTCTCTAACACAACCCCACTCAAGAGTTTTTTGGTGACCTCACTAGTGCCAATCTCACAATAAAAAAATCCAGTACACTGTAATGGGGTTGATATTAAGAAGGGCATCCAGTCATAGAAACCATGCCAAAACAGACATTAGAACTTAATGCAATCCTCCAGCTCATTGACTCCTGCCAACCAATTCAGCCCATGCTAACACAGAAAATGGACATCAAAAGATGACATATACACACACACATTCTTATATAATTCAGTACTTATTTTATTCATCTCTAACAAATCCAGCTTGGTTGTAAAGGAACATGACATAATCTCTAAATGCCACAAGATTTATATGCATGCGTATAAATAGTCGCCTGCTTACTTTCTAGCTTGCAAACTTCACTCACAACATATCGATCAACCTAAGCCTTTGGTAGAAGATAGTGTGTCAACTTCTTAACCACATCTTTCAATTAGAAGCTCATTTTCATACATAGTTCTATTAACATTCTTCATCATGACAAATGCAGCAAAAAAAGAAGAAAAAAGATGTTTTAACTTTGTTGAACCCTAACACCTGTACATGCTCCTCTATCCTTACCATTTTTCATTCTTATAACTATTTCAAGGTGGACACACAGTCACTACTAATAAACACAATTTCTGAAAATTTGCTAGTATTTCAATATTTCTCTAATGTTTATCATGTATATTTATTTTTTGTTATATTAGCAGAATATTCCATTTAGATTTTGCAGAAAGTATGTCGCTGTTGTGTTTTTGCCTTTATTTTAGAGCCAACATACAAAAATATTTCAAAAGCAAATGAACTTTAAATTTATTGAAATCTCATATCATAATTCTAAATCATATTAACACCACCTCATTTCAGAATAAATATCAGCCTACAATTTTTGCCTGCCCTCTCTTTCTGCTTGTATAACTCCATTCAACGTTATTAATGAAATATTAGCTGATTCAATAAGCTTCTATGTGATTGTTTAACCTGCCTGGAATAGCAGCCCAATCTCTCAAAGAACACCAGACCTTTAAAAGAACTCATTAGACAACAGAAACTAAAATAAACTTCCTGGAAAAAAAAAAATCTGAAGAGTCAAGGACTGAAAGTTTTTTTATCACAGCTCTGCTCAATCAGGGCTAATTTATGGATAAAGAACAATTGATTTTTTTTTAAAACTACATCCAAAAAAAAATTTTCAAATTTAACATGAACAAAGTATTATTATAACTATTAAGGCAGTGAGCTGGCAGAATCGTTACATTGAGTCTAAACTCTACCAAGGTCAAATTTGCTTTTCATCCTTTCAAGGGTCAATAAAATAAGTACCATTTGAGCACTGGGGTCAATGGAATTTATTATCTCTCCCATTAAAATTGTTGGCCCTGTACCAAAATTTAAAACCATTAATAATAATTTACTTCAATGTCCACTTTGTCATGCTAACATGGGTCAGACAAGATTTCATTAAGGCAGACTTTAAACACAACCAGATGCTCTTCCTGTCCCAATCCTTATTGGTTTTCAAGCAAGATAATATTTCCCCTAATCTACCAAATGAGGAATAGCTTGGAAATGCTCTTGCAGAAGTTTGTAAACCAATGACACTGCACATTTCAAGACAAGGGGAACATACATTAACACATACATGTGAAAGTGTGTGAGAATGTGTTTGTGTGTGTGTATGACAACTTCTTCCAGTTTCTCTCTACCAAATTTCATTCACAAAGTACTGATCGACCCATGGACACAGTAGAGCATAGGTTCTCAAAGTGGCTGCTACCCCCACCCCCACCGGTGAGCGCTGGTGCCTGGGGGGGGGGGGGGGGTTAGAGAAAAAGGAGGCATTGAAATGCAGTGGATTGGGGGATGTTATGAATTTATTATAGTATTGTATACAAAATATATTGAATATCAAATGATTCATAGTATATATGAATTAGTAAAATATAAAATATTTATTTATACATAAAAAGAGGGGGGCGCTGGGGGTGTTATGTGGCCATGAGGAGGGGGGGGGGGGTAGTGGCCTAAAAAGTTTGAGACCTCTGCAGTAGATGATGCCAACTGACAGAGTCTACAAAATGGGAGTGAACCCTGGCACATGTGGTTCCAAAGCAAACTTCTTAAACCACACAGCCACAGCTGTGCCTACATTATACTTATTACAATGAGCATTATTAGGGTGGTCAGCTGGCAGAATTGCTAGCATACCAAACAATGCTTAACAGCATTTCATCACTTTTATATTACAAGTTCAAATTTGCTGAGGTCAACTTTGCCTTTCATCCTTTCAGGGTCCACGAAATAAGTACCAGTTGAGTACTGGAATCAAAATAATAAACTAACCCCATTCCCCAAAATTTCAGGCCTTGTACTTATAGTAGAAACGATTGTTTATGTTCATTATTATTATAAATGCAGAAGAATACTACATTCTTTTGTGTCTCCAGCTCAGATTCAGTCACAGCCAACTTTTACTTTTTGTTCTTTCAGCACAAATAAAATAATTACAATGAAATACATAGGATCAAATTTAATAGACTATGCTCTCTCACAAAATATATGGCCTTTAGTATTCTTAGAAACCCTAGTTCTGTTATTATAAGTGGTGATGGCATTCAATTGACTAAAATGGAGAAGCTGCCAGACAAAATGTTTTGTGATACTTAGCTACATCCCTTTATATTCTAACTTCATATATTGTGCTATGGTCAGCTTTATCTTCCATATTTCTGGGATTGATAAGTACCAGTCAAGTGTTGAAGTTGATTTAACTGGACTGTATCTTCATCTGTCTATGGCCTTTTGATACCAACCCACAAGGCTGCCTCTGATGCTTTTCATACAAAGCTTCCTATTTAAAGTGTTCGTACTTAAATTTAATCCTTATATATAGACCCATAACTGAAAACCTTCTATGAAGTTATGTTCCAAGCACCAGCTTAATACACCAATTCATAAAAAAGTGAGGTATTTTACTAAATTCCCACCACCCACATAAAAATTTAAAAAAATTTTTTTAATTAAAACTCGTATTTAAATATGATGGAGAAAGAGTTAATTTACTGTTCCTTCCCTAGAATGTATGGCATGTACCGATTTTAGAAATCATTATTATTCAATATACTAGTTCCTCTTTAAAACTTAAAATATTTTTAGTTAATGAGGCAGGAGTGGTTCCAGTAAACTGATGACCTGACCTAAATAGGAATATAGGATCTAGAATAGCGCCATTTAGATTTAAACAACTCTCTATCACCAGTCAACAACAAGCAAGCCTTTACATGGTCATTCAATCTACTAGAAATAGCAGCCAAATTTCCCTCAAATCACATTGTACCACTTTGAATAACAAAAAGAAGACATTAGTTAATGCAGTCTTAGATACACCTACAAGGCAGGATTGCCACAACTGAAATGCCTTTAAAATCATGCCTGATCAATTAGGGTTGAACAGAGGCACCACTATTTAGATTTGAATAAGGTTAAAAGGAAACTGACAGGAGCTACAGACATTCAGCTTGGTACTTATAAATTCTATTAATTTAACATATTCATTTACCAAGTTTAATAACTTTTATTAATAAACTTGTTCAGTTCAAACAAGCTTGTTAATCAAATACCAAACTGCTATCAACTATTAAAACAGATTCTATGAAAAAATATTTCCGGACAACCTGTTTTAATACAAGATTTGGAGGTTTTGTGTAGAAACTATTCTACAGGCATGCAAAATTAAAATTTTTATTTTTTTAAATGTTTAAACAATATGGAATGACATTCAGCCACAATGCTTTTCATTGCTTCTAAACAGTTTTACACCCACTTTCTTCAAGCTTGTAATAAGCTGGTTGATTCTACAATGTTCTGTTTTGTTTTTAATGCTATTTACATCTATTTTTTCATGCTTGCATGGTAAGGAATGCTCTGTTAGTTGTTCATACTGATGGAATGCCCTTCCTACTGTCAACCACTGAACTATGTGAAAAGTGATAATTGTTTTTGTCAAGTAAACAAATTCGTGTATGTAAAATTACCTGCTTTGTTTACTAAGGGACACAATACAATGGCTGTAGTAATAAGGCTTGGAGTTTTAACTTGGTATGTGGTTAATAGTTCAATATTTTAACCTTACATCCATTATACCTTATACTGGATTTTATTTATATGAATTGTCTGGAGCCAATTTTTGGTTGCAGAATACTCTTCCTAACATTAACCATTCAACTACAGACATCAGAATGGTACTGATTTCTGAGTCAGATAATTGAGGAAAATTATATATGCATAGCAAGGCTGATGGATGAGATCAATCAAGTCAGGTTAAAGGGAATCATAGTTATTAAATATATAAAACAAAATGATTTTTAAAAAGCATTTTTTTTAATCATAAAAAGAAGCACACCCAATCAAATTTTGGCACTGTGGAAATGATTTTATTTTCTTTTGCTATTAACACAAAAGAAAAAGAAAGCAAGAAAGAATTATTTAATAAGTCATGACTAGTATATATGCTGTACTATGCATTCTAAGTGACAGGTTAAACAATTCTTTCTCTGTATGTATGAATGTATAACAAAAAGGAAGCCTCTACAAGTAACTCAACCTGTTAAAAAGAACAGTCAAATATTTGCTCAAATCACATACTATTGAAGAACTCAATCATTGAATAACAATCTGAATTTTTAAAAAAAGCGAGGTGGTCTGGACTAGATTATATTTGCCCAATCAGACTGACTTGAAGCTAAACAACACCATATGAACTATTTATGTTCTAAGTAGAGATGGTACTAGGATCCTGGTTAGGAATCATTCAGCTCCAAATTAAATTAACTTCTAATTCAAGAAAGCTAAAATGGCCAAATGAGAAAAGATTTTGAATGTTTTAAAGGCAGAACAGAAAGAAATATAAAGCGATTCAATGTAGGTTACATTTAAGTACTCTTTAAAGGATTGCATTCTTGTGTAAACAACACATTGCATTGCATCATTCCAATTAGGAAATAAACAAAGTTCACATCATTATAAAATGACAAAATTCTAATATTTCAGACAGAGTGCTTTAACAGATAAGAAAACTTTCCTTTTCAGCAAAAGCACTCTGCCACAAAATGTTAGAATTCAGTTCTCACATGAGAAACTTATTCCATTTTGTGAACTTTAAGCTGATTTTTACAGACACAGATGACACCAGCTTACTCAGATTGAAGTGTTTTACATTCAATACAGAAAGAACTGAACCAGGAAGGTCATTATATATTAAATATCTAAATAATCTGCAAAGCTAACTAAGCCAAACCAGTATAGGAATATAGGTAAGAAACAAGATTATTAGACTTTCTTTGTGTATATTGTGACAGCTTGATACAAAACTAAATTTAATCCAATAAATTAAATTGATATTAGAGCATTGCTGAAACTTATTTTACTGACCCAAAGATGGAAAAATAAAGTCAGTCTTGGCAAGATTTAAAATCATTCAAATTACTATAAATTCTATTGTCTACTGCTTATAGAAATGGCCCTACCTTTTTGTTTTATTTTTATTAATCTCAAACTAAAAAAAAAAACCAAATCAACCAAAAACTAAATGAATAGCTTTCTACAAAAACATTATAAACTAGGAAAAATTAATACCCCAACCTAAATAATATAATCAATAAATTTTTATAGTCTGAATTTTGTGAATTCATAATAGAAAAAGTTGTTTTTTTTTTCAATTTTACCTAAAATTTTATTTACTTCTGATCACATTATTAAAATTACTATTATTAATTACAGAATTATGCATGAATTACTAAAAAGTTGTATTAGACATTTCAAACTTTCAAAGTATAAACTAGTTTACAACCAATTAACTTTTATTTTTCTAAAAAGGGGTGGGACTTACATTAAGCTTTTTCTAAAATTGTAAAATAAAAATGACATCCAGAAGGAAATTATTAAAATTAAAATGAATAAAACCACTAATTCTAACAATTGCAATTTTTGGAAAAGAAATGTTATTTAGAGAGTAACAAATTGATATGAAGCTACCCATCTGCTGGCATTGGCATTAACAAACGGGAATCATTACTTTGGTAACCCATAAAAAGATAGTGCCACCTATCCAGTTCTGCTTTGTTTATTTTTTCCCCTCTTTCTCCAGTTAAGTTGCTTGTGCTCTATATCCTAGCTAAGAAAGTCTCACATGTCACCAAGAGAAAACTTGATATGAGAATTACTGTGCTCATTGCATTTTGTGGGAAAATTTCAGGACCAAACATAAATTGGTTGGCACATAAAAACAATGGAAATAATCCAAAGAAATAAAGAATTGCTATTGTTAATCATTACCACATGTAGAAGGTGAATGGTGTCTTTGAACAAATAATTTCTAAATGTGTTATGAAAATTCTTTCTGTGAGTCATTCATTTAAAAAGACATTTTTTTTTCTCTCGAAAAGTAGGATTTAATTTAGAAGTTTAAATAGAAAGAAAATCTATTCATAAGGATTTTTTTTTTTTTTAAGTTGTTAGGATTAGAAAAAAAAAACATTCTACTAAGAAATGTTTAGACATTATGCGGGTGGAAAAGAGTACAAAACTGATTTTGTGGACAAAAATAAGTTTACTTTGGTTTTGGGGTGAAAAGGCGTACTAGTTACAAACAGGAGATATATATTAACACCAAAAAGATAGCCGTGTATCTGAGTCATCAGCTGGCCCAGTGATGCCGGAAGAGGAGCACATGAGCTAGTGATAACTCTTAGACTTTTCTCTCTCTCTCTCTCTATCTCACACACATTTATATATATATATATATATATATACACACACACACATATTTACGCCCACAGAAGTACAACAAGCATGTGTTAGTGAGGGCGAGAATTTTTAATAGAAATAGTTTATGAAAATATATGTAAAGAGAGAAATTAATTTTGTATGAATATAAAATTAACTTTGCGTTTAATTCCTACAAAATTCAGAATGTACTTTACTCGGCAAGAAACTTGACATTTCCAAAAACCACCCATATGACTTATGTGTATGCTTGCTTGTATATAAATTCACATATAAATCAATAAAAGAATAAGCAATGAAATGACTAAATTCATTTAGTTTTCATATGCACAGCGATCTACGACAGTTCCTGGTTATCACATGACAAAGATAAAATATCTGTTTCAACGAGTAGAATCATTAATGATCAAGAGGGGGAAAAAATAACGAAGTAACACAACTGCCGACAAAATGTAGTCAAAAAAGGGGCCAAACTTTATAACGTTCAATAAATTTGGTTGACAAAATATTTTTAAAAAAATTTAATTCCAACTGGATATATAATTGAGGGTTAATTTATTCGTATCCGACCGGTTGAATTATTCAGTCTTCATTTAATTCTTAAATTAACATAGAATAGTAGTGAAGTGAAAATTATAAATTCTATTCTTTCTCCTCTCGTCACGGAGTTTATTATTAACATCATTATTATTATTATTATTATTATTATTATTATGAAATGCTAAATATTTATGAATCAGTAATATTCAAACTTCAGTGAAATATTATTTTCGTAAACATAGATAGGAAGACAAACAGATATTACTTCAATCACCGAGAAAAATTAAGATCAGTACACTTCAAAAATCAAAAACGGAACTAGATATCGAGTTATCCAAGGGGGAGTGTAATAAGAAATCGAGATCGGTGACAAGTCAGTCTCGAGAAATAGAGCTGAACTGAACTATGTTAAGATAGGGGGGAAAGTAGTGCATAAGGGTGGAGAAGAGACAAGTTGATAGTCTCTAAAACGAAGGCAAAAACAGTGGTATGTCACTGAATACATAAGGAAAGAGAGGAGCAGGTGTCGATTAGAGTTGGGCTTGTGTAACAAAATTTTAGCTATTATATAAACTAAGCTGTCACGAAATTTAAAAGTATTGATACATGACCAAAGCACATACACGTCTAAATTAGATAATGCTTAAAACAATAGATATCATTTACCAGACACACCTACAAAAATTAAAATAAAAACGAGCCAACTAGGAGCTTCTACGTGGTCGTTCGACCTGCTAGAAATGACAGCCAAATCTCTCTTAAATCACACCCTACAGTCTTAAAGAGAGACACATTAGATAATGTGTTCGTAGATAAATAAGATCGTTTGGTCAGAACTGGGGCGTCTTGGGTTATAGGACCACTCAATCAAAGCTGACATGAGGGCAAAACAACAACAAATAAAAAACACTGGAAAAAATTGATCATGACGGGAACCACGCCCTCTCCGTTTTCTAACAAAATAAAATCCGGTCAAAGTATTGAAAACATATGAAAACAAAACTGAAGCGAATGTTGAATAAATTTATTTTCTTTCCTAAATAAAACATAATACTGAGGTGTTGGTTTGTAAACTATATCCTATATACCACTAGACAGTTACGGTAGTTGTAAAGTCGTTCGCAAGTATGTTAAAATACCATAGATGGGGAACGATTTCCTAGTTAAAGACTTGGTCTTACTCCGAATATAAAGTATGGATGCTATATTGGTTTATAGAAGAATTGCTCCTAATTTCTTAACAGAGGAAATGTGAAGTGGTAAATCAGCAACTTACCCGGTGCCATTGTCAATGACAACGGCAGGCAATCGGCCAGACATCGCTCTCGTTTGTGTTAGAAATATCGACGCCTATCAGCTTACTCTCTTTACTGAATAGCTGTTGAGAGAGTAGAATCTGTACAAAGAGAACGTACACGCTTCAAGCAGACACGTTAAGGTCTCAGACTTGCACGTCAAATCGAATGTCAGTGAACAGCTTCAAAAGAACCGACTGTGCTGTGTGTGTGTGTATGAGGAGGAAACAACGCTACCAGGTGTTATAGCAAGATGGCGGCTACTGATGGGACAGCCTCAGTCTGGTGGCATAAACGAACATAATCAGCCGCTTGTTCGTATTCCGGTAGGATTGCTCTCCCCTCCTTACAACTAGAGAGGAAGATAAATCTGCTTAAAAGAGAAAGAGAGAGAGAAACAGATAAAGAAAGAAATAAACAGAGACGGGAATTTTATTTTTCAAAGAGTGAAGGCAATAAGTTGGAGAGAAACAAAAACAAATAGAAAAAAAAGTGGTGAGAAGGAATAAGAGGGAATGTATGTGAAAGATTACTTATCAGAGTAGATAGGAAAAAAGTAGAAATGATGAAAAAGTTAACTGGAGTTAGAGAGAGTAAGAGAAAAAGATAAGCGACAGATTGATGAGACAAAGAGAGAGAAATGAGAAGTTAAGTGATAGACAAAGTTGTACAGAGTGGTGGGAGAAAGAGTGAGAGTGAGGGACTGAGATAGGAAAGATGAATAGTAAAAAAAGGGTGTGTTATATGAGAAAATGTGAGAAATGAACAGAAAAACCAGATAAGTTGTGAGACGGGGAGGGGAAAGAAAAGGCGAAGATAAATGAGACAGAGAGGGAGAGAAAGAGAGTAAATAATTCAGAAGTGAGAAAAGGAGACAAGGGAATAACTTAGAAGATATGAAAAATAAGAACTAATGAAAGGCGAAGTGAATGAAACAGTCAAGAGAAAGAAGCCAAAAAGTTGTTTAGAAAGTTTAATAAAAAGTAGAAATAAGAAAAGAAAGATTTTAGGAATGAAGTTGGAAAGAGAAAGAATTGACAAAAAGTAAAGGTGAAGGCAGAATAAGAAACAAAGTGTGGGAGAAAGAGAGAGATGATATAGAAATAAGAATGAAAAGCACAGAGACTAAGAAAAAATTGAAGAAGACATGACAAAAAAGGAAGAAATAAAAGTAGAGAGGAGTATAAAAGAAGGTAGACAGATAGATAGATAGATGGATGGATAGATAAATAGATAGATACATACATACATACATACATACATACATACATACATACATACATACATACATACATACATACATACATACATACATACATACATACATATAGATAGATAGATAGATGGATAGACAGACTGATAGATAGATAGATAGATAGATAGATAGATAGATAGATAGATAGATAGACAGACAGACAGAAAGAGACTAAGGCAAAGTTAGACTAGATGAGAGAGAGTGTAAGATGAAGTATGTTTCCAGAACTCTTCAAATCTTATCACGTCTCAAGTCAATTTTCACATTCTTATCTTGGTCTGTTGATTTTGATAGTAATGTAATAATTTTGAATAGCCTTATTGTTTCAAACATAGAAATGATAAAAATAAATAGATTAAAAAATAAGGTGAAATAAAGAATAGAAGAAATGAGTAAGTATAATTAAACTAGAACATGTTCAGAGCTGTTTAGGTTTCCCTCTTGCAAGTTATCTTGCTTCAAATGATCAATGTGATATAGTGTCCAACACAAAGGATTACTGTACTCATCCATCTTGTAGCCAATGAAATACAGAAACTATCTTTAATCCAATAGTGATTATTGTTGTTGCTATA
The DNA here is from genome assembly GCF_046866305.1 of Octopus bimaculoides. NCBI lineage: Eukaryota > Metazoa > Mollusca > Cephalopoda > Octopoda > Octopodidae > Octopus > Octopus bimaculoides. The sequence goes on along the minus strand of NC_142930.1, from coordinate 95,860,869 downwards.
GAGGGGAAGGTTGTCGTTTATCTTCAAGTTAGCCCCGCTCAAGGTATTTTAAGTATTCTAAACATGACCAGATGTCTTTGATTCAATAATTACTGTGTTTTCATCTACAGTATTCAATGTGTCCTCTCATTTACTGAAAACAGTAGGATGCAATATGAGGGAGATTTAGCTACTACTTCTTACAAAGCGTCCTTCATTGCCTTGTAAAAATTAGATACTAGTTGAGAAGCAGGCAGCATGAGACATAGCTCAACATCCAGCAAGCCACACTACTAAAAACATTTTAATAAACATTATTTTTCAAGTGAAATTAGGCATGCCATTCAGGAATTTCCATAGGCCACAGGTCATCCATAACTGGTTTACATAGAGATACATATAAAAAAAAAAAAAATTATGTTTGTAGATGAAAAGGAAATCGACTGTATTAATGTATTATCCTTTAGCATTTAAACCAGCTTTACCTGGCCCAACTACTCTACTGGTTTCATGTTCAAACCAGCCACATCTGGCCTCTCACACCTACCCTACAATGTCATTCAAAAATATACAAACACATCATCAAAAATTTCAATACTGAGATAGAGGATGATTAATTCAAATCAATATGAATAAACAAGTACAACAGTTGACAGAGTAATCTGAAAGCTAAAGGGTTAAGATATTTCTGCAGGGTTTATGACATGGCTCGGCAAAAAAAAAAAAACGAATTACAGATGAGGTCGTTGTTGTTGTTGGCACTCCGTCGCTTACGACGTCGAGGGTTCCAGTTGATCCGATCAACGGAACAGCCTGCTTGTGAAATTAACGTGCAAGTGGCTGAGCACTCCACAGACACGTGTACCCTTAACGTAGTTCTCGGGGATATTCAGCGTGACACAGTGTGACAAGGCTGACCCTTTGAATTACAGGCACAACAGAAACAGGAAATATGAGTGAGAGAAAGTTGTGGTGAAAGAGTACAGCAGGGTTCGTCACCATCCCCTGCCGGAGCCTCGTGGAGCTTTAGGTGTTTTCGCTCAATAAACACTCACAACGCCCAGTCTGGGAATCGAAACTATGATCCTATGACCGTGAGTCCATTGCCCTAACCACTGGGCCATTGTGCCTCCACTACAGTAATGTGACTGAGAGAAAATATCTCAACAACTACAGTAGAGTATTACATATGTAATGCAGAGAACTGAAAAACTTTAACTTACTGAGATTATCTAAGCAATTAGTGGACAAAAACTCCTTCTATGAACATTTGAAATATAAAAAACAAGCAAGCAAGGAGATAATTGCAATAAGATCATCATGCTCATCGTTTTAATAACCACTTTTCCATGCTTACTGGGTAAGATGGAAATTAAATGAGACAAACTTTCTTTGGTTGAATGTCCTTCCTGTTGCCAACCTGTTTCCAAGTAAGGCCACTTTTTTCCCCCATGGCTGGACATGTTTTTCATGGGAGATTGGAAACAAAGAACAGCGCTTGAATGATGGTCGCACTTGTTTACAACACTCATATAATGTCAAGACAAGGTGACACCAACTCACGCATAGGCAAACACACACATGCACACACACATACATACAAAAAAATATGAATGACAAACTTATTTCAGTCTCCATCCACTCACAAGTCTTTGGTCAACCTAAGGCTATAGTAGAAGACACTTGCTCAAGGTGCCACACAGTATGACTGAACCTGGAACCAAATCATTGAGAAGCAAGATTTTTAACCATGCTGTCATGCATGCTGTGTGGTGTCTATCAATTGACAGAAATTTTTGGACAATATAACCAAAGTTGACTGGAATGGATTTGATTTTTAAAGCTGACTGATCTTATTGGACCTCATCAGTTTGCAGTATATTTTACTCAGTAACACTAAGTAAAAAGAAATAGAAAGAATGTAATAACACTGATTATAAACATCAATAATATAGCTGAGGTGAAATATTTCAGGTGAGCTTTCTTTATACATGTGAAAGGCCTGCAAGAGTCACAGCCATTTTTCTTCTTAACTAAAGAAATAAGATGGTTGCTTGACCTCCCAGAAATAGCAGTCGAATCTTTCTCAAATTACACTATAATTGTTAATGAATTATAGATACACAATGACCAAAGAAATGACAGAAGGGTCCAAACTGGAATGTCTGACAATAGGTTTGCTCAGCCACGGGTGACCAGGGACTAAACAGTAACAACTACCATAAAAAAAACTTTACAGTGGACACAGTACAACCAGGCTCCCAAAGGGTACTACCACCCTCTAGGTGTCAATACTGGTATTAGTTTTAAAGGTGATTATAAAGGAACACATTTTCCAGAGCTCATGGGACTTATTATTCTTTTGAAATTACCATCAGCTTTGGTTTTTCATCCTTCTGGATATTGGTAAAATAAGTACCAGTCATGTACCAGAGTCATTTTTTTCAACTATAAAAGGACAGTAGTCTGAAAGATTTGAAGAAATTGAATCAGTTAAATGCTCCAATTTTCCAGAGCTTGGGCGATATGGACACTGCAGAAGTAAGAACGTCTATCTTGGACACTGTAAAATGGTCATGATCACATGAGTTACCCTATGAAGACATACATTGATCAAGTAGTGGTGGAATATGGACGTCAACAAGAGACACTATCACATACTTTGGAAGACAGTGATGGGTAAAGGATCAGGATCATGCATCTGAGCAAACTCTACATCATGGTGGTGGCGGTGGTGCTGCTGGTACTGCTGCTGCTGCTGCTTCTGCCACCGCCACTACCACCACCACCACTGCTGCTGCTGAGTGAATCAATCTTAGCAGTGTAATCAAAATCTTCTTTATTACATACTGACATGTTCAGATGAGTGTCCTCATAACAACTATTATAGTCCCAACAATTTTGCCTTTGTACTCTTTGGTCTTTATCAGGCACCTCCCATATTTGGTAATGTTCTTGAAATTTTGAACCCAACCCTCTATTAAACCTATGAGACTAGATTGTTTTCATTCTATTTTCCATATTAAAGATAATCTCTCATTAGTTTTTTCTCATAGCTGTAGTATTACTTACTATTTCTGCTTGAACTAGAGTATATATTGTTCACTGACCTAGGAAATGAGAACAATATACTCCAGTTGATTTAAAATTCCAAGAATATTACGAAATATAACATGAACCTGAAAAAGGCCCATGAATATAACAGTCATGACAATATCACTATAACAATGAAAACAAGGATACTAGTTCAAATACGTCATTATAACAATGTTTATATTTCAAGTATGAAATATAGACTAAATTTATCAAAATCCTCTTGCTTAACATATTTTTAAAAACAGCTCAGCATATATGTTGAGTTATGGTTCAAACTTAAAAAGATAGATTCAAGCAATATGATCAAACTCATGATGATGAGCCCTGAAAGGGCTCTAAGACTGGTGGTATTCTCAAATCAGAAACATATCCTGAGTCCTTACAACCAAGTAGACTCCACTAAAGGCACCCAAGGTGTCAGCAGGTAGTATCAAAACAAGGTAACAGATTAGGCCTACCTTTCATGTAGGCTAGGGCAGGATTTGAACTCAAAACACAGAGCTAGAATAATCACTGCAAAGCATCTGGTCAGAAGTTATTCCAGTTCTACAGATCCACCAATCTGGATTGGTTAGTATTTTATTGACCCCACAAAGTAAACGTGACATCGGTGGGATCTGAACTCAGAATAGTGAGTTCAGAACAAACACAAAACATTCTATCCAATGCTCCAATGACTCAACTAATTTGCCACACGTATAAGTAGATTGAATGAGTCTGCATTAGAGTAACATTCCATGCAGTTTAATATTCTGAGATCTGCTGCAGCCACTTTAAACGACATGGGTTGAGTGAAGACTTGAGTTGGTGATTGGAAGGGCAGCTGACTGTAAAATAAGACCTCAATACATACATACAGATATATATATATATATATATATATATATATATATATATATATATATATATATATTATTCAAAATGTACAGTATTATATACCCATCATGGCTGATCTTACATTTCAGTTTCGTGCTAGGAATACAATGGAGTGTTAGGTAAGGTAACAATCCGACTATGTAACCTTACACTCATCAGAGTTAGCCAATATGGAATGGAATATGGAGACTAGCACGAAATGGATTGGTAATATCAGCTGTGATGGATATATAATACTGTACATTTCGGATGATATACCCACTCTATTCATAAATGTACAAGTGCATCTTTTCCCTGACTTATGGACTCTTAGATGAATCATATGTGTAAGTGTATACATATATATATATATATATATATATATATATATATATCACATTTCTACTTAATATAGTTTTGGGCTTGGTGGTGATGGTGGTAATGGTGGTGGTGGTGGTGATGGTGGTGGTGGTGATGGTGGTGGTGGTGGTGGTGATGGTGGTGGTGCTGGTGGTGCTGGTGGCGGTGGTGGTGCTGGTGGTGCTGGTTCTGGTGCTGGTGCTGGTGGTGCTGGTGCTGGTGTTGGTGTTGGTGGTGCTGCTGCTGCTGCTGGTGTGTATGATGGTCTCTTCTGCTAATTTCAATTTGTAAGCATCCAGTTGTTCAATCAACTGAACAATCTACTTATTGACTTAGCATGTGAAGTGGCTGCATATTCCTTAGACATATGTACCCATTATGTGACAAAACTGGAGGTTTGAATTACAGATGCAGTCCACTCGGTGGACATTTATACAGTTCCTGTCTACTCACTTTCTCATCCCTTCTACCATCCTCTCATCCAAATCACTCTGTTTCTGCCACCACACTTTTACTCTTCTCTCCCATCCATTCCAGTCCTTCTATCATTGCAGTCTCTTCCATTCATTTCGTCAGCCCCAAAGCACTGAGCAAACACATCATAAAGTGGTGAGGGCTCTCTAGTCTTACAGCGTACATGGAAATCTCACATGTATTGGTGCCACTATAAATTCATGCAGGACACTGTAAAATGATTGGTGAACAAAGACATGGGGTTGAGAAGACCCTTTACTACTGAAGAGGATATGGCAACTTCTCTATAAATGGTGCCATGATAAAATGCATCCAGTACACACTATAAAGTGCAGGATCAAGAGCATCCTTTAATTTTCTAAAGCAAGGGCCCCCAACCACTGGGTCACAGACCAGTACTAAGCTGTAGATCATTTGGTACTGGGCCACACAGAAAGAATAAAGTTTTTAATTTAATTTCTATTTTATTGACTATTGCAGTCTGTAGGGTGTTTTGCATTATGTATGTATTGTATACTCTTTTTACTCTCTTTACTCTTTTACTTGTTTCAGTCATTTGACTGTGGCCATGCTGGAGCACCAGTTGAACAAATCGACCCCAGGACTTATTCTTTGTAAGCCTAGTACTTATTATTCTATCGGTCTCTTTTGCTAAACCACTAAGTTACGGGGACGTAAACACACCAGCATCGGTTGTCAAGCGATGGTGGGGGGACAAACACAGACACACAAACACACATACATATATATATATATATATATATATATATATATATATATATATACTCCTGCGCCTATTATAAGCAATATGTATGTATTATATACGTAGTAATTAAATTACATATTATGCACTTTATTGTGTCTTGTTATGCATGTGATCCCCTGGTCCATGAAAAAATTGTCTTGCAGCGTGGATGGATGGATGGACGGATGGACGGACGGACGGACGGACGGAAGGATGGACGGACGGATGGATGGATGGATGGACGGACGTATGGATGGATGGATATATGAGTAATGTTTAACATATAGCTTCCATATTAGGACACTCTTCTTATCAGTTCTCAACAGGATATCACAGTAATTTCAGCATCTTCTTCCAGTATCACATTCAAGTAATACCAAGCAGCAATTGATGCTGCTAGGGAATGTCCAAATTCTTTTAGTCCTCACTAACACACTTGTTTTCCTATGTCATTCATGCAGCAACCACAATAAACTAGATGATGTTGTAACCACTCCAACTATGGGTCAGCTATTTGGTTTTACAACCGTGCTGCAAACAAGATAGGAGACCACCGTTCTAAAAGACATGAGAACTTCTTTAATGCCTACATATCACAATAAAATGTACCCAGTACACTCTTGAATTGGTTGGTGTTAGGAATAACATCCAGCCATAGAAACCAAGCCAAAAATGAAATATACAAGCATCATGCAGTTGTCTGATATGCCTAGGAGAATGAATAAAAGCTCACTCAGACTTTGATGACCAATCCAACCCATACCAACATGGAAAACACTGGTGGATTTGAATGGAACACCTTGTATTGCAATAATAAACCAATGCCCTGATCTTATGACTTTATTTGACTTGACACAAAACATTCTTATTGTAGAGTTATAACTGTGTAATATGGAGTGGGAAGAGTTTAAAATATGAAGGCCTCAGAGATTATATGCAGTATGAGGATGGCTGTGTATAGAGCTTCCAGTAGAGATGGGATGTCAAGGGTTTGTAGCTGGATCCACTGTGTCCTACTTGGCTGTTATTGGAGTTTGGAATACAGCAGAACAGAGGGGGAGGGGGAGAAGGAGGAAGAGATAGGGAGGGAGGGGAGGGAGGGAGAGGGAGGGAGGGGAGGGAGAGGGAAGGAGAGGGGGAGAGAGGGAGGGAGGGAGAGAGAAAGAGGGAGGGAGGGAGAGAGAAAGAGGGAGGGAGAGAGAAAGAGGGAGGGAGAGAGAAAGAGGGAGGGAGAGAGAGAGAGAAACAGACAGATAGACAGACAGAAAATAGAAAATTATTTGTCATGGATAAGATGAGTGTAAGAGCAAAGAACAAATCCTCAGCAAGTTGTAAAACCAAATAGCTAACCCATAACTGGAGTGGTTACGAGTTCATTTAGTTTATTGTGGTGGTTGCATGAATGACATAGGAAAACAAGTGTGTTAGTGAGGACTAGAAGAATCTGGACATTCCCTGGTAGCATCAATTACTGCTGGGTATTACTTGAATGTAATACTGAAAGAAATTGCTGAAATTATTGATGCCCTGTTGAGAGCTGATATGAGCGTCCTACTGTGGAAGCTATATGTTAAACATTACTCATATATCCATCTATCTATCCATCCATCCATCCATACATGCATGCATGCATACATACATACATACATACTTACAGGCATATGTATATGAGTGGGTGCTGAAAAGTTTCTGGCTTTAAGGGTAACATGAAAGGCCTTGTTGGAGGCTCAACCTTCTGCATTCTTTTACAGGGCTTAGAAAAACTGAAGGACTGTTGTAATAAGTGCGTGAATCGGAGAGGGGAATATGTTGAATAAAATCGTAATTAACTGATCCTCCTGTATTTTCTTTTGCCCAAAGCCAAGAACTTTTCAACCCCCCCTATATATATATATATATATATATATATATTCTTTCTTTTCTATTCTTTTGTTTATTTCTATTCTTTTAACTGCAGCCATGCTGGAGCATCACCTTTTCCTCTTAACACTTACATCTACACACATACGTGGTCTGATCAATAAGTATCTGGATTGTTGCCATAGTAACAAAGCTAAAGCAAACAGAGTGAAGCTGCTTGGCACACATTAACCTTGAACTCTGTTGTGCATGTGCACTAAATTTTGATGTTGTAACTCACTTCCGCTGTTTACAGCAGTGCTTGGAAGGAAGGTGTGTAGCATGTGATCATTCAAGGTCAGTCTGTGCCAAGTAGCTTCACTCTGCATACTTTAGCTTCATTACTATGTCAACAGTCCAGATACTTATTGATCAGACCTTGTATATATATACACACATGAATACATACAGGCATATGGCATAGTGGTTAAGAGCACGGGCTACTAACCCCAAGATTCCGAGTTTGATTTCAGGAAGTGACCTGAATGATAATAATAATAACATCATCATCATCATCATCATCATCATCATCATCATCATCATCGTTTAACGTCTGCTTTCCATGTTGGCATGGGTTGGACGATTTGACTGAGGACTGGCGAACCAGTTGGCTACACCAGGCTCTAATCTGATCTGGCAGAGTTTCTACAACTGGATGCCCTTCCTAATGTCAACCACTCCGAGAGTGCAGTGGGTGCTTTTACATGCCACCAGCACGAGGGCCAGTCAAGCGGTACTGGCAACGGCCAAGCTCAAATGGTGTTTTTTACTTGCCACCTGCACAGGAGCCAGTCCAGCGGCACTGGCAATGACCTCGCTCAAATATTTTTTCACATGCCAGTAAGGCAACGCTGGTAACAATCATGCTCGAATGGTACTTTTTACATGCCACTGGCACAGAAAGCAGTCAGCTGCTCTGGCAACGATCACACTCAGTTGGTGCTCTTAGCGCTCCACTAGCACGGATGCCAGTCATCGAATTTGATCTTGATTTCGATTTCACTTGCCTCAACAGGTTTTTGTAAGCAGAGTTTAGTGTCCAATGAAGGAAAGGTATGCATAAGTCAGCTGGTTACACCCCTGGCATAGGCCACAGGTTATGGCCTCACTTGGCTTGCCGGGTCTTCTCTAGTACAGCATATTTCCAGAGGTCTCGGTCACTAGTCATTGCTTCGGTGAGGCCTAATGTTTGAGGGTCATGCTTCACCACCTCATCCTAGGTCTTCCTGGGTCTACCTCTTCCACAGGTTCCCTCAACTGCTAGGGTGTGGCACTTTTTCACACAGCTATCCTCATCCATTCTTGCCACATGACCATACCAGCGCAGTCGTCTCTCTTCAACTTTCTTTTCCTGGATGTTCCACAAAGTCAAGAGTGAGCAGACCAAGAGGGTGCATATATATATAAACGCAATTACATAGCTACCTAAAACAATTAGCGAAAGCATAGTACACACTACACTACCATCATCATCCTCATCATCATCTAACGTCCATTGTCCATGCTGGCATGAGTTGGACGGTTTGACCAGGGCTGGCAAGCTGAGGAGCTGCATCTGACTCAAAAATCATAATTGATAGTGAGTGATAGCTATAGTTTCAGTTAGTTTACACACACACACACACACACACAAGTACACATACACACACATATGCTGCAGTTAGTTTACTAGTGTTGAAATTACTGTTAATGCTGTCGTTCTTGTTGTAGTAGCAGTAGTCTAAACGATAGTTGATCTTGTGGTGATGTTTTTGTTATATCAACATTCTAAAACTTGAAACAAATTGTTTTCTAACTTGTATATAAAATAGGTATGTCAACTGAAACTGTTTAACTGTTTGTATTGTCATTTCCGTCCAAATTATCAGTTTTCTGCACAAAGTCTGTTAAGTGCACTTGGCATTCCAATCTAAACAGAGTTCAATCCCCTCCTTTCTCTCTCACTCTCTCTCTCTTTCTGACTATTGTTCTCCTGTTTTCTTCTTCTTTCCCAGTTTTTGCTAATCTCCATGAGTTTGTATAAGTCTTCCACAAGAACGTTAATGCCTGCCCTTGCCCCACTCCTTCTCTTCCTTGTCATCATCATAATCAACAGTCGCAGCTGCAGCTGCCATAGCTGTAACAGCAACAGCAACAGCAGCATGTTTGTCATGGTGGTTGTTGTTGTTGTTGTTGTTGTTGATGCTATTATTATCATCATCATCATTATCCCAATTTTCATTACCGCTATCACCAGAGATATCATCACCATCTTTGCTATCATCATCATCACCACCACCACCACCACCACCACCACCATAACCACCACCACCACCATATCATCACCTCCACCACTACCGCTGCCATCACTTCCACCTTCATCGCCGCCGCCGCCACCACCACCACCACCACTGCTTCCCCCCACTGCCACCACTACCGCTGCCACCACTTCCACCATCATCGCTGCCACTATATCACCACCACCATCATTATCATCGTCATCATCATGTCCTACACAAACACTCACATATGACAAACTAATTATTTCACACCCTGAAATTGGAAGATGAACTATTAAATACCAGAATTTTTTGTTTGACTGTTGCAAGTACGGCTGTATCATTAAGAAGTTTACATTGCAACCTTGTGATTTCCAGTTCAAAAACATGCTTTTAGCCATTAAGGTAAGAAAGATGTTCAAAGTATTGAAGAAGGCTGTTGTTAATGGCAGTCTTCATCACATTTGATCTCTGTTGGAAGAGGGTGTGATGGGACAATGGCTGGTTGGGTTAGACGCATTGCTCTTCTTCAGAAAAGAATTATCATGTGAACCCTTGAATACTGACAGTTTTTTCATCGTTGCCGATAATTATATTGGTATCTGTAAAGACATATGAAGCAAGATGCATCAACAGTTCAGCAAAACATTTGCTCGAGCATAGATTTCAAACTAAGGCAGAAAGCCACTCCTTTTGAGAGAAATCTATAATCAGCTTAACTGTCTGAATACAGAAAGTTGTAATAAATGCACAAAATTTTATTTCCGTTAACTGCAGAAAACAGTTTTACCTCATGGCTTTGTAAAAACCTCCCTCGCCTTAAGCTACTAGAAGAGAAGAAGCTCCCAGTGGCACTTTACAGATTTTCTTAATCATTTTCACATATTTCATCAAATATCTCTTTACAGAGCAAATATCCAATACTTTTAGTGGTGGCTATGAAAACCATACCTACAGAAGATATTGAAAAAGTATTGCAGAAGCAGAAAATATAAATTCTACTTTTTGGTGAATAATTAACATCATTGTAGGAATGACCATGAAATTTAATTACACTGTCAAAGCTTTCATGGACCTTGGTATTTAACAAGTTCTTATTTTACCAAACCCAGAAGGACAAAAGTCTACTTCAACCCTGAAAGTATTTGAAAACAAAACATAAAGGGATATAGCTAAATACTGCTAGGTATTTTGTCCAACACTTTACTAATTCTGACAATCCATTGCCCTTCTTTAAGTATATGAGGGGGTGCTGAAAAGTCCCTGGCTTTGGGTAAAAGAAAATACAAGAGGATCGGTTAATTATGATTTTATTCAACATATTCCCATGTCATTTACACACTGATTGCAGTGGTCCTTCAATTTTTCGAAGCCATGTAAAAGAACTTGGAAAGATGAGTCTCTAGTTCAGTGATTCTCTATTAAGATGCTTGGCAACGATATCAAGTATTCATCTTGACAGAAATAAATCACATGCTACCATCTTTAAAAAAATTAGAAAGAGACGCTGCATAAAGTGATCTTAGATACACTATGCCTGAAATTAAGACAGGATGGTCAAGAAAGGGACACCTTTAATCACAGATATAGTTCAGAGTTCATTGGGGCTGGATAACATTGATGTTAGTCTAGCCAACAGAGAAGCTTCTAAGTAGTCAACTGATTTGTTTGGAGGACAGGTTGCGGACAGTATTTGTTTGCAATTTTCAACTGCTAATTTTACACATATTTTTTTACTTTTATGTTGGTCTTTTTCTTCTTAAAAGCAATAACTTTTGCTTTATTTTTTTTTTTATTTTATTTTTTTTTTTTTGAAGAATAATTGACTAAAGAAAATTTTGATCCTCCCAATTTGTGGAAGAAGCATGGAGTCCTCCTTGGAATCTGCCCTGGAAGGACAAACAAGATTTCAGACTTCCTCAACATCAACAGAAGGCTGGTGGAAAAGATCAGAAAGGAGCTGGAAGATTCAGGATTTGACTACAAGGGAAGAGCAGAGAAGAAAATCCATGATTAACAATCTGATAACCATCAGAACACTGGAATTTATAACTGAAATCCAGATCATCAACAATGATTCCAGCATGGGAGAAAGGTGTGAATGAAAAGCTCACAAGACTGGTAATGCATGAGAACATTTGCTACTTTTCATACAAGACGAGGAAAGGACAATTTCTGTCCAAGATGAAGCAGGAAAAGTGCTCAAGCACACCAAAAAGCTGATCAACAAGCTTAAACAGCTACTGGAGCCAGGTATGCTGTGGTGCTTCTCCAAGAAGAATTTCTGCCAAGACCAGAAGATCAAATCCCAGAACAACAAGTAGCTCACTGTCTCACCCAAGGATGTGCCCAGAGTCATGCAGATGAAATTTCCAGCAACAATCATAGTATTCAGTGTCTTTTGCTACCCCACCTCTTCCCTGATAGCCTCTTGCCGAACACCAACGGCTACATCCATGTTCTGGGCAAGGTGATGAAACCCTGGATCGACTGAGTAGCGGCAAAATTCTGGCCCTGCCACACCAGCCAGAAGTGGCTGTCAGAAAATTTCTTCAATCACACAGCACCTGACATTTGGCATCTCAACTCGCCTGACTGCAAACATCTCGATTTCTTTGTATGGGTCGTGGTGGAATGAGAGACCATCAAATCCAGGTGCTAACACGAAGGACGAGCAGAGGGCCAGGATTACCAGGGCCTTCAGGAGTCTAAAACGTGAGACAATGACGAGAGCCTATGGGCGGTTTCGAGGTCACCTGCTGGCTGTCATCGAAACCAAAGGCAGGTTCATCGAGAGAGATTGACAGAACATGTCACGAAGACAAACTGACCCAAATATGATGAGTATACTCAAAAAATACAAATGATTTTATTTTTTCCTGAGACAGACATCATGCGAACGAATACCGTCCGCCCGGTATTCGTTCGCATGATGACTGTTTAGTATGGCAAATCTCCGTTTCTATTCTACGTCTACCCTATTTAATAAAAAGAAGGGTATGTTGCATAATATAGTATTAGATACACTGCACCGGAAAAAAAAAATTGAAAAAACATGAAGGTCCTGGCTAGAACACCTTACACTATAGTTTTTATCGATAAGGGCTGACATGAGATTAAACATCAACACTCGTAGCCGGATTTGGCACAAAAAAGAAAAGTTAACTTTAAAAACGAAAAAGTTAATTCTTTTCTCACAAAATGAATAAACTGATATGAAAGTGAAGTCGAAGCAGGAAATTATAAATCTGATATTTCTCAGAGCAATAATTTTCTGTGTAGGATCATAAAAATAGAGAGAGGGATACGCTGTTAATAGATAAAACCGGATCACAACCAACTGAATAAATTTAGTTAACCTCTTAAAAATTGTTTCCGGGAAAAGCGATCTGAACTCTAGAAGTCTACATTTATTTATTTAATTATTTTTACAAAATAATTCGGTGAGGCGGAAGAAATATACTGGATTCTTATAATAAAGACAACCAACTCTTTAAATATATAATAGTTAATATTTCCTAAATGAAATCAAAACAAGACGAGATCGTGTGCTCACACTTATTACTAGTTGTACGTATACACTTTAACAGGGTTATAAGTTGTCTCTCTTGTTTCTTTCAGTTGGTTCAAGGGAAATAACAATCTCAGAGGTGTGTGTGTGTGTGTGTGTGTGTGCGCGCGTGCGCGCGTGCCTGTTGGGAACGATTGGTCAGCAGACCAATCGTGATGATGATGATGATGATGATTTCGCCAACGACGACGACGTTGGTGATGGTGATGGCGGCGGCGGTGACGGTGGTGGTGGCGGCGGCGGCGGTGACGGTGGTGGTGGCGGCGGCGGCGGTGACCGTGGTGGTGGCGGCGGCGGCGGTGGTGGCGGTGAAAAAAAAAGTTGTAGGATGTCCAGACCTTGAGTCATTTTCCAGACTCTCCTTTCCGCTCCTAAATTCAGCTTCCCACTTTCGGACTGTTGATAAAAGCTGGAGCATCATTCCCAAATGTAGTGACCACATCAGCACATATGTCCTTGGGGGCTAAAGCTCGTTTACTGCAGGTACTTGATAACACAGCAATGCCATATTTTGTTCATTTTTAAGAAAAGTCGTTTCTAGTTACATTTGAAGTCTTCTTTGAACAGTCAGTTTACCTGGAAAGAAACAATGCAGTTATTAATAAGGGTTGAAATTAATTCATGCAACATTTCACAGTTCTAACATCATTCCTTCATAGTTCGCCTATGAACTTTTCAGCCTACCCTTATGAGTGTGTGCATGTGCGCACGCGCGTGTGTGTAAATATATATATATAAATTTAGTGAATGGAGTAAAACGCATATGTTAACTGCATACTTTTATTTCCAACATATGTTTCGAAGATTACAAATTAAACCTTCCATAGGAATCGGTGATGTTAAAAATGTAATGCATTTCCCTGAAGAGAAGATTACATTTTTAACATCACGGATTCCTATGGAAGGTATAATTTGTAATCTTCAAAACATATGTTGGAAATAAAAGTATGCAGTTAACATATGCGTTTTACTCCATTCACTAAATTTATATATACTCAAGTACCCAAAATAACAAGGAATTTCTACCTCATAAACAGGAGTTACACCACAGTCATTTTGTGATCTTTGCTACCCTGGTATCTATTAACCAATTTATTTTGTCCAAGTTATTTATTAATTAGGAGAAAATAAATACATATAATAATAATAATAATATATATATATATATATATATATATATATATATATATATATATATATATATATATATATATATATATATATATATATATACATATCCAATGGGCTTCCACACTGCTCCCATCTGCCAAATTCACTCACAAGGCATTGACTGGGTGGAAATTATAGTAGAAGACACTTGCTCAAGGTGTTGCAGGGCTGAACTGAACCCAAAACCTCTGCAAAGTGAGCTTCTCAACCATATAGCCATGCCTGCATCTATTCATGCAGTTTCTTTTAAGAACTAGAAAAAAGTTATTAAACAAATTAGGCAATTAAAAAAGAGCTGCAAAGTTTTGTTGTATTTTGGTTAGATTAATCTATTTAATAAAACTGTTTTCCATTTTTTTTTTTTTCATTTTCATGATCTGGAAGAATAAGCTGTGCCATGCACTTTGCAGAACTTCTGGGATCTGTGAGATCAATGAGGTTAATATTCTTTTCCATCAACTGAAACTTGACAGCCACAAAAAAAGCCATGGGAAAGGAAGGAATTCCAGAGAACCTATGTTCCAGGGAAGATGACTTTGGGATAGGAATTTGAGACAAGCCTGTAGGGGTGGACATAATATATGTGATGAAAGGAAGTGAGAAGCAAGAATTAGGTAGGTCCAAGATCATTTAAAAATCTTTAATTTATCTAAAATCTGGCCAGAATTTTAGTGCTGATATTTGAAATCAGAAACAGAATTAATTATGTAATCTAATTAGGTTGTACCAAATGCTATTATGTCATTATTCATTAATTTTTTTCTTGGGTAGCAGCTTAATTTGCAACCCACTTAATACCACCACTTAGCTCCAAGGGCCTTCAAGAGAGTTCACTCTGTAGGTATTTGAGCTTGATGTCTAGCCTAATGATAACAGCTTCTCATAAGCCTTTGACTATAGTAGAGGACACTTGCCCAAGGTGCCATGCAGTGTGACTAAACCTAAAACCATGTGGTTGGGAAGCAAGCTTCTTACTACACAACCACATTTGTGCCTAAGTTTAATACATTAAGGTAGTGAGCATTACTCTTTTTTCTCTGATTATGACATAAAAAAGGGGGATGCACAGCAATAGTGAATACATTATGCACAGCAACAGGTGTCTTTTACCTTTTACTTGTTTCAGTCATTAGACCATGGCCATGCTGGAGCACCACTTTGAAGAGTTTTAAGTCAAACGAATTGCCCCTGTACTTTTTTTAAGGCTTGTACTTATTCTATCGGTTTCTTTTACCAAATTGCTAAGTTACATGGATGTAAGTGCACCAACACCGGTTGTCAAGCAGTGGGGTGGACGGACAAAAACACACAGACACACGACAGGCTTTTTTCAATTTCCATCTACCAAATCCACTCACAAGGCTTTGGTCAGTCCAAGACTATAGTAGAGGACACTTGCCCAAGGTGCCATGCAGTGTGACTAAACCTAGAACCAAGTGGTTGGGAAGCAAGCTTTTTACTACACAGCCACACTTCTGCCTAAGTTATTACATCAAATATTTTGAAATACTAAAGGAAAACCCTTTCAAACGTTGCAATTATAGATTTGATAGGAAATCATTATTTACCACAAAATGCCATTGTTCTTCTTTGTTAAATTCCATTGTATCTGTGCATTTGAATAGTCAAGGACAACAATTTACTCTAAAGAGAGAAGATAATGGAAAGATTTACCTTTCAACACAAGGTGTATATTTAAATAATGACTGGTGCATTTCATTTAGTTAAGAATAAGTTTGCTTTGATAGCCTTTCTTTCTTATCTGGTATGGCATTGAGATACTTTGAAAACTGTAATTATAATTTAGAGGACATTTCATTCAATTTTTTTGAAATAACCATTTTGTTTTACCTTACCAGTGCTCTCTCTCTCTCTCTTCAATTTCTGTGGGTTTAGTTGATTGTCAAGGAACAAATACTGAATGATGGTCTGAAGCAAGATGGAAGAAAATGAAGTTTCAAGAATAATGTTGACCCCTATGTCTGAAGAAAAACATATCACAATAAAGAAAACCAAATGTTAAGTCATGCAGATATTAAAACCATGTGATAATTCAGAGAACCATGCAGACTAGTAGTTTTTGAAATGCAGTTATTACAGTCTATACTAGAGATATCATTACAAGATAAACATAGAAACACTTCCACAATATAAGTTCTTCACATAACATACAACATTACCAAAGTGATAAAAAGAAGAGACTGAAATGGTTCAGCCATGCAATAAGACACCCAATCATGCGTCTAGGACATTCACTCCTCATGGACAATAACCCCACAAGGACAATTACCCCTGAGGACAACAGATGATGATTTAAAACTTCTTAATATATTACAGAGGGGGAAATTAACCAAGGCAGGGATTGTCCTGAGGGTAGTTGTCATCAGGGGGAATTGTCCTATGGGGGGTAATTGTCTTGAGGGGGTGGATGTTGTCCTGATACGCCCAATCATTAAATAGCATTGTGATGCAGGACTTATAAGAGAGGGGTTCAGCTGGTATATTAGTTTAAGGCCCAAAGAGCCAAAGGATGGCACATGAATATGTGACAGGTGTCTCCCTGAAAAAAATGTAATTTCTGAGGATCTCCACTCTACTTATTGTGGAAGTCTTCCTAGCCGTCCACAATGACTTTCCAAACACTAGACCATGTAATAGATTCACCTCTCAGTTCCAACATATATATATATATATATACACATACATGCATGCATGCATACATGCATACATACATATACCCATTTGAGTGAAGATGCATGGCTCAGTGGTTAGAGTGTTGGGCTTACGGGGTAGTGAATTTGATTCCCAGACTAGGATGTGTGTTGTGTTCTTGAGCAAGCCACTTTATTTCACATTACTCCAGTTCACTCAGCTATAGAAATGAGTTGCAATGTCACTAGTGCTAAGCTGTATCGGCCTTTGACTTTCCCTATTGGTGGCATGAAAAGGGCAGGCTGTTACACATGAGCGACTGCTGGTCTTCCATAAACAAATTTGACTGGATTTGTGCCTTGGAGGAGAACTTTCTCGGTGCAATCCCATGGTCATTTCTGAAGACTGAAGGAGGGGGGCCTTTACCCTTTACCTATGTATGTATCATACTTAATATAAATACATCATGATAGGCAAATTTATCTGGAGATAACATCACTTATGGATGTGCTCTATTTAAAAACACAATATATATATATATATATATATATATATATATATATATATATATATATATATATATATATATCAAAAGGAGATGAAAATCATACCAGAAACTGCAGCAAGAGAGAATGCTAGATGCATTTCTGCTTCATTGGGCACTTTTGATAGTGAGTACTCACAACCAGCATGCTTAGAAGAAAATTGTCACCACCATTTTAAAGGAAAACAACTAGTTGTGTTTCAAATAGCTGCCTAAACTGGACAAAGATCCATTATGTGCAACATAAGCAGAATTAGACTAAAACAGTTATTTATGTACCATACTTTATGTAAATACATTCTGATAGTCAAACTTATTGCAGTATTCATTTGGAGATATCTGTTTTGGATATGTTTAAATATATGCAATTGAAAATTCCCAACAAGACAGAAATGTATCTAGCATTCTCACTTGCCTGGTGGGATGATTTTCAGATTCAATTCAAACTCCATATGTTTTACTTTTCTTCTCATCTTCATTCACTTTCATTTATCATATATGTTCTCTCTCTCAATATTTAATCTCTCTTTCTTTTTATCACCCCCCCCCTTTCCTCCTCTTATGATTTTAATTTCTTTAGTGACAACTAGCAGTTATGAACACCCTTTTTCTATCACTATGTATATCTCTCTCTCTCCTTGTCCCTCTTTCTAACTTCTTTTCTCTCTCTCTCCCCACTTCTCTCTCTCTCCCTTCTCCCCCCCTCTCTCTCTCTCAACACTTACTGCTTCTCATAAAATTTGGCCATTGTCTTTGGACTTTCTACATCAAAGGTTATTTCATTTTCAAAAAAATGTGAATCACAAAACACTGTTTTTGTTTACATTTCCCTATTTATGTCAACCAATTCCTTTATCATCTTACATTGCTTGAAATCACATTTTATAATCTCTCTTTAACTTATTACCACAGGTCAGTATTAGATAGTAATAATTTCATTCTAGAACATCCTGGTATAAGAGGAAAAGAAGGATCTTGGAAACAATTCATTTCCATCCTGGTATAAGAGGAAAAGAAGGATCTTTTAAACAATTCATTTCCATCAATAATGGTGTGAAAAAAAGTGCCCTACCTACAACACCTGCGACCAAATGCAAGTGTGCTCTGAGAGCAACTGAAACAAATTAACTGTGTCAACAGAGACCTCACGCTAACATTACCAAGAATGCAGCTCACAGAAAACTTGAGATTGATAGTAGAAGTGGCACTCGCCATAGATAGAAGGCTGTCCATGGATAACTGGAAATGCCTGATGAATGACAAGCTTACCTTCATCTGATCACTGTCAGACAGACTGCACATAGATACCATGAAACCTGGAACTGTACCAGGCCAGCCTCTGCTTTCTTGCTCAAAGAGTTTCCAAGTTCAATCCTGCTGTGTGGTACTTTGAGGGAGTGTCATCTGGCGTAGCCTTGGATTGAACCAATACCTTCCGAGAAAACATTTAGTAGATGGAAAATCTGCTAAACCCATTATATATATATATATATATATATATATATATATATATATATATATTGATAGAAAAGGTAAGGCAACAAAAGAAAGAAAGAGACCTCGATATTATGTAAATAGAGGAATTTATCTGTAAATAATATGTGACAATTATTCGGCAGCCATGATAAAACCCTGAGTTTCCGACATGGCTTCCGAAACTCAGAGTTTTATCATGGCTACTGAATAATTGTCACATATTATTTACAGATATATATATATATATAGCGCAGGAGTGGCTGTGTGCTGTGTGGTAAGTAGCTTGCTTACCAACCACATGATTCTGGGTTCAGTCCCACTGCGTGGCACCTTGGGCAAGTGTCTTCTACTATAGCCTCGGGCCAACCAAAGCCTTGTGAGTGGATTTCTAGACAGAAACTGAAAGGAGCCCATCGTATATATATATATATATATATATATATATATATAAAACAAATAATAAATGAGTATATGCATATATACGTACAGGTATGTGCATACCTATGTCTACCTGTATATATAGGTGTATATCTGGGTACAGGACATTGCAAACAAAACGTAGACAAGAAAATAATAATAACCAGAGTACAGAAAACACACAAGCCACATAGAGAACATTTTCCTTCATCAGCTGCCCACATTTTAACATTGGCGTTTCGAAGAGTTGGGCAGGACGCATCTTTAAAATGGCTCTTCCCATGGACTGCAAATTAAATTTGTATACACAAATTAAACCTGTGCCATGGAGGAATGTAGTGGCAGACAAAAAACAAGACAGGAAAACAAATGGAAAAGAAAACAAGACAGGAAAACAAACGGAAAAGAAAACAAGACAGGAAAACAAACGGAAAAGGCTATGCGGCCAGACGTGAAAAATTATGTGTATATGAATGCTGTGAGGCATGAACTGAAAGCCAGGACGAAGTAAGTTTGCGTGTTTGCTCGGTGATAGCCAAGGAAGAAAATGATTAGTGACTGGAAGCATGTGACCAGGGAGGGGTAAGGAAGAGAGAGAGTGGTAGAGGGAGAAACAAGGGAAGGAAGTAGAAGAATAGGTGAGCAACGAGAGAAAGAGAGGAAGAGAGAAATATAGTAGTGACAGAAGGAAGAATGAGAGGGGAAAGAGAGAGATATAGTAGTAACAGAAGGAAGAACGAGAGGGGTAAAGAGAGATATGTAGTAGTAACAGAGGAAGAACGGGAGGGGGAAAAAGTGATAGAGAAAGAGATAGAGTAGCGTCAGAAAATATAAAGTTGAAAAAACTACTTACAACAGGGATGACGCAGGCGTTCGATCATGTAAAACAAATAATAAATGAGTATATGCATATATACGTACAGGTATGTGCATACCTACGTCTACTTGTATATATAGGTGCATATCTGGGTACAGGACATTGCAAACAAAACGTAGACAAGAAAATAATAATAATATATATATATATATATATATGTATGTATGTTTGTGCATCTGTGTTTGTCTCCCCAATATCGCTTGACAACAGTGTGTTTACATCCCCATAACTGAGCAGTTCGGCAAAAAGGAACAATAGAATAAGTACTAGGCTTACAAAGAATAAGTCTTGGGCTCAATTTGCACGACTAAAGGCGGTGCTCCAGCATGGCTGCAGTCAAATGACTGAAACAAATAAAAGAATAAAAGAATATATATATTTGTGTGTGTGTGTGAGAGAGAGAGAGAGAGAGAGAGAGAAAGAGAGAATTTTTTATATACTGGTGTAAACCAGTGCATCAAATTACATCCCTTTATTTTAAAAAAAAAGGGTAAAAACTTGGGCTTTCAATAAATAGAAGCAGATAAGTATCAGACTGAGAAAAATACTAATATCATTATCATCAACTAAGACTCTTGTAGGCACTGCCTCAGCACACCCACAACTCAATTACTAAAAGCAGTGAAAGAACATAAAATAATACCAAAAAATGTTATTTGCACTTTGTACAGTGAGATCTGAAACAATAATCTGCATATCTATTCTTAATACATTCCTGCAGACTCAAATGCAAACATACTAGTCACTGTTGTATACATCACAGAACAACTTCTCCCTTTTACGATAAAAAAAGTGTTCATAACACACTTGGCTGATTGGTGTAAGGGATTCTGGGATAACTGTGTTTCAACATATTGTGTCTTATCAGCCAGAAGTTGGCAGATAACAGTGCTGATCAGAAAATAAGTTGTTCGCTGAAATTATAAACAAAGTCACTGGCTTGTTTAGGCTAAAAAAATCCTGGGTATTTCTGGCTTATGTGACACATGTTGAAATACTGGTATCCTAGAATCCCTTGCACTAACGAGCTTAGTGTATTATGAACACACTGTCATCTGTCATCATAAAAGGAAGAAGTTGTTTTCCTGTGACATACACAATAGTGACTAGCATATTTGCATTAAAAATAAATATGCAAGTTATTGTTGATATAAGATACTTAATAATGAAAAATTTTATTGGCAACTTTTTAATTTTCGATCAACACCACACACATACACATAAATGAGCCTTTGAAGGGTTACTCAGCCTATAAGAAATAGCAGTCAAATTTTCCCCAAATTACATGTTATTAGAAAAATAAATAAATAAATAAATAAATGAATAAACATATTTTTCAGTCTTAGATACAAAGAATTCCTATCCAAGATGCAGGCCTAGGCATGGTTTTATTTAGAAAACCACCCACTTGCCCATGCATATACGTCAGTTCACTCTATGCCACCAATGTTGTCTAAGAAAAAGGCAAAGGTTAATGTAGTGTGGCACCAGTGTCATTGCAGATGTTGCCATCAGACACCACAAAGCATTTTATGCAGCACTCTAACAATTCCGTTGATACTCTCATACTCTGACTGGCATGTTATTAATCAACCTCAAAAAGATGAAGAGCAAAGTTGACTTCAGTGGGATTTGAACTTACAGCACAGAGAGTCAGAGCAAATACTGTAAGGCACTCTATTCAGTGCTCTAATGCAGGGGTTTTCAAACTGTGGTCCGCGGACCAAAGGGGGTCCGCAAGGACAAGACAGGGGGTCCATGGACAGAAAATACTTTTTATGGGCAATTTGATTTTATATATATTTTTTAATCGAAATCTTTTAATTGACAATAAACCTATTTGTTAAATACTGTTAAATAAATAAATGTAAAAATATATGCTAAGGTAAAGCCTGAAATATAAAGGGGTCCGCAAGTCAAAAAGTTTGAAAACCCCTGCTCTAATGATTCTGCCAATTCATCATTTTAGAGACACTCAATAAAAGACAGGATGGTCATACCTTCTGTTATAAGTACGCTTGATTTTTGCTACCCTAGGGCTAAATAACAACGATAACAACATAGATATATCTATGTGGTTAAATCTCTATTAAGGCCAAGTCTTGTTGAGATTCATTTTGCTTTTCATCTTTCCATGGTTAATAAAAATTAGTATCAATAGTATATTGTATAGAGGTTGATTCAATCAATTCTTTGCTGCATATTTATGACCCAGACCTAAAGTTTGAAATGTGTGAGCATCTCACATAATATAATACAGTAAGATGTAAAACTTTTATTTAACTGAGACTATATATGCAATCAGAAGACAAAAAAATTTCGTCTAAGAATGTTTAAAATATAAAAGCAAACAAGGGAGATAATGCCAATAATATCAACCAATTAAAATTTTCAGAAAATAAAGAGGCACAGGCTTGGTTGTGTAGCAAGAAGCTTACTTCCCAACCACATGGTCCTAAGTTCAATCCCATTGCATGGTACCCTGGGCAAGTGCCTTCTACTATAGCCCTGAGAAAGCTTTATGAATGGATTTGGCAGGCAGAAACTGAAAGAAACTTGTGTGTATATATATATAAGTGTGAGTGTGCGTGTGCATGTATCACCGTATTCTAGCTCTGACATCACATGATATTTGTAAAGCAAGTGTCATTGTAATGCAAGTGGTGTCCTTTGTTTTCAATATTTTGTGATGACATGTCTGGTGTTGGGGAAATATTATCATGCTTGGAAACAGATGGGGGTGCTGGCATCAGAAAGAGCATCCAGCAGTAGAAAATCCATCCCAACAAATTCAATCCGACTCATGCAGGCATGGAAAAATAGATATGAAAGCAATGATGATGATGATGATGATGATGATGACAGATGATGCTGATAAGAATGCTTTTTGTTTTCAAAGCCAGCTAGTGAAAGCAATGGATTCTTAATAAGTCTGCTTAGTAAATTATAGTCTATTCAGTTAGCAAGTGATTGCTATATATAGGAACAGAGGCAATGTAATGATGTTAGTTATGAATATAAACATTAAAGCTGAGATGAAAAAAAAAATAAATAAATAAAAAAGAAACTCAGGGGAGCTTCCTGCATACTTCACATACCAGAGGGTTACACATATATGATATAGCAAGTTGAAAAACTTCAATCAACCAAAATTATCCAGGCAATTAACAAACAAAAACTCCCTGAATGAGTGATTACAATCTAAAACAATAAGCAGGGAATAATTCCAATAATATCAGCCAATCAAAATTTTTAATAAAGAAAGATGACATAGGAGTGAATTAGGTTGGCACTCCATCGGTTACGACGACAAGGGTTCCAGTTGATCCGATCAACGGAACAACCTGCTCGTAAAATTAACGTGCAAGTGGCTGAGCACTCCACAGACACGTGTACCCTTAACGTAGTTCTCGGGGGAGATTCAGCGTGACACAGAGTGTGACAAGGTTGGCCCTTTGAAATACAGGCACAACAGAAACAGGAAGTAAGAGTGAGAGAAAGTTGTGGTGAAAGAGTACAGCAGGGTTCGCCACCACCCCCTACCGGAGCCTCGTGGAGCTTTAGGTGTTTTCGTTCAATAAACACTCACAACGCCCGGTCTGAGAATCGAAACCGTGATCCTACGAACGCGAGTCTGCTGCCCTAACCACTGGGCCATTGCGCTTCCACGAGTGAATTAGAAATCAGTACTTTTATTGCTGGGAAGGCAGTAGAGATAGGAGTGAGGCAAGAGGGTTATCTCACTAAATGTATAGTTTTGTTTCATTTTTATGCCCCTTTCTTCATGACAGTTCAGGTTAGACAAGTATATTGTTGAGGCATTGTTTTGCAGTCAGATGTCCTGCCTGCTGAAAACCCTTAACTGTTTTTCAATTGAGTGCACAAGCTATTGGTAGAAGCAGTATGTAATATTCGGAACACCTTGAAGAACTTCAGCTTCTAGATACATATTATATTATAAATCCTTTAAAGCATATATTATATTATATATTAATTATTAATATAATGTTAAAATAATATTATAGATACTAAATCATAAAATTAATATTGACATTTGATTTTACAATATATTTTTTACTGTTTCCCTACAAATTTGAATTTCTAAAATTTACTTTTACTCTTTTACTCGTTTCAGTCATTTGACTGAGGCCATGCTGGAGCACTGCCATTAGTCAAGCAAATCAACTCCAGGACTTATTATTTGTAAGCCTAGTACTTATTCTATCGGTCTCTTTTGCCAAACTGCTAAGTTATGGGGACGTAAACACACCACCATCGGTTGTCAAGCGATGTTGAGGGGACAAACACATACACCCACATAATATATATACATACATATATACGACGGGCTTCTTTCAGTTTCTGTCTACCAAATCCACTCACAAGGCTTTAGTTGGCCCAAGACTATAGTAAAAGACACTCGCCCAAGGTGCCACGCAGTGGGAATGAACTCGGAACCATGTGGTCGGTAAACAAGCTACTTACCACACAGCCACTCCTGCACCTGTGTATGATGCTTACAGTACCTAGGTTTCCCAAGTGGTCACCCATCTAAGTACTCACTAGGGTCGATGTTGCTTAACTTCGGTGATCAGACGAGAACCGGTGCTTTTAACTTCCATTATTTTATTTCCAGGTCATGTCACCTGTAGCCAAACTGCCCAACAAGATCCAGGGGAAGGAACAAGCCTACCTTGAGACTCTGCTGCCAACAGTTGCTGTGATGATCTTTAGGTTCAACTGCAGCCCCATGGTTGACGCACTTTTGGCAGGCATCAACAAAAGGTTTAGGACCCTCCTGGAGGATGAGAAATGCCATCTGGCTGCTGCTCTCCATCCAGGTTTCGCCTCATCTGGTTGAATAAGTATGACAACACCAAAGTTGTCAAGGTGAAGAAAAACATGGAAGGTAAGGTTGAAGAGGCCATGAGACAGGAGTCTGATGAAGTGAGCAGCAACAGTGGAGACAGCAACAACAAAAAGTAGGAGGATGACTTCTTCAGTGGTGTCACCCAACCAAAAGAGAGCAGCAAGAGCCACAGGTCACTCAAGGACAAGGCCCAGAATTTGGTCAAGACTTGGTTGGAGACCATATCAAAGGACTTGCTGACAGATGCTGCTTTCTTGAGTGAGCAAGTGTTGGTGAACCTGTTCATTAAGTTCAACATAGCCATCCCCTCCAGTGCTGCAGTGGAGTGTTTGTTCTCAATGGGCAAATCTAAGAAAACTTTGACTTTGACTAGCTAATTTTCATGAAGGGCAACATGGATATCATGAACAAAATGGAGAATGAGAAAAAGAGGAAAAATTAAATTATGTTTATATTGTTTTTCATTTTTTTATTTTTATTTTTTTATGGCCACTTTATCAATAAACTTTTTTAGTTTAATACTGTGTTTCATTTAAGTTTTTTTTATATTTTTTTTACCCTTTTCTGGCTCTAAAAGCCTTTAAAAACCTTTTAAAAAGGGCCAAAACTATGAAATCAGCCTTTTTAAAGTCTTTTAAAAATTAAAACTATAAAATCAGCATTTTTTAACTCTAAAGCAAAAAAAAAAAAAAAAAAAAAAACTAGTCTTTTGGTTCTAAAGTCCTTAAAAAGGCCAAAAGCAGGCTGATCTTATAGTTTTGGCACTTTTTAAAAGTGTTTTTATGTGGATTTAGAGCAAAAACTGATTTTCTGATTTTTCTATAATAAAAATTAACGTTAATGGTTTATCAATAACTTCCATTACATTTTTAAAGAATTAACTGATTAACGGTCATCAAAGTTAACTTTTTGGTTAATGGATTAATAGTTAACAAAGTTAACTTTTCAATTAACGGTGCCCACCTTTGGTAAGTAGTGCGATTTAATGCTCATTCTACATCCAAATGCTTGCAAACTCAAAAGCTGCTCCTCCACAATCTTTTGATAGTTGTTAGCTTTCCTGTTTCCAAGGAAATTCCACACCACATCAGAGAAGGCATTCCAAGCTCTAGCCTCCAACAAACACACTCATTGTTGTAATGAAATGTAGATCCCTAAGGAGTGTTCTTATTTGAGGTCCATGAAATATTCCTGCCTTCTTCTCATCACTGAGACTTGGAAAGGTTGTACATATATATCTGTAGCAGTCTCCACTGTGATCAATTGCTTTAATGAACTGCTTCATCACACCAAGTTTCAATACAGATTTTGCAAACTTTATGAGAAGCCCAGGTTTTGTTCTGGTCTTCAAGTGTTACTTTGAAGTAAGCAAGATACACCTTCTTGACAAAGTTATTAATGTTTGCGCCTTTGAGCCTGTGAAGTTTTCACAGACGTAACAGAAGATATCGGGGTCATTACAGCACGTCCTTCTTTTTGATGTTGTATCCATAACTAGATCACAGTAGTTCAGTTCACAAGTGAAAAGAAGAAGGGTTTTACAGCAAAACTCAGCTTGTACATATTCAAAATTAGCATGACAATCCAGCCAAAATTCTCGCAAATAGTGGTGTAAAGTTAACTTTTGCTATGCTCCAGGTAAATAAAGATATATACCGATGGCACAAAAATGTGATGTGATAGAACAAAGCTGAGGTTAATTTTTGATTCAACACTCTATGCCAGAAAATTTTATATTGTTGACCAGTGTATTTTTAAAAAATAATTGAAATAATTGAAATATTTGAAATAATTGAAATATTTAGTGTATAATTATATTTTGAATTTTTTTTTATTAAACGTTTTTGTTACATGTATTAACTAAATACACAATTTGAAAAATAAACACAAAATATAGCTCAACAAACAAAAATAGAGCATAATATAAGTTGAAACTCAACACAGATTATAACCAACCAAACACACTGAACTAAGTAAAACGAGATGAAATATTTCATTTAATGTAAGTAAAATGTTAACAGGCTGCAATGGGAATTCATGTAGTATATTACTGGTATTTATGATTATGCATTACAGAAGAGGGGAGGGGAAGATTTTATCATCAAACAGCAAGAATATGGAAGATAGGTAAAGACAAGAATAAAAAATTTTAAACGTAATGTAATTGCATAAAAGAGAAATGAGAGACTGAAAAAAAAAACAGACGAATATAGAAACAGGGCGCAGGGATATGAGTGTTATACTTCCGCTTTGGTTTGTTATGTCTGGAACCAACAGGAAAAAGAAGGTAAATAAGGAAAACAGATGAAAACAAAAAGGAAGATGAAAAGAAAATTTATGTAGAAAGAAGGAAGAAACTAATTCAAAAGGGAAGATAAAATACATTTGTCTTGAGAAAAGAATAAGATATGATATACTATTAGATGGAAAGAGAGTGAGAGAGAAAAATAGTAGAAAGAAAGAAAGTAGTAGTAGTAGTGGTGGTGGTGGTGGTAGTGGTGATAGAAGAAGAAGAAGAGAATTAGTAAAAGACAGTGGTAAGAATACAAAGAGGGGTAACGTTAAGAACGGGAGAGTATTACAGAAGGAATAATGTCAAAAGAGGGTGGGTAATACAGAAAGAATAATGTAAAGAAAGGGGGAGTAGTACAGAAAAAGTAATATTAAAACAGAGTGAGTAATGTTAAAGAGAGGGATGGGATGCAGAGAGAAATGACATGGTAACAGAGCAAAGAGGGAGAGGAAAAGGTCAACAGCAGTTCAAATAAAGTCTAACGTGTATTCTGTAATAAAGTGAGTGAAGTGAGAGACTAAAAGCCTATTCACGTGGCTCTCGTTTTGTGTATACTCTGACAAAAATAAAGAGGAAAAAGCCAACGTCACGCATTTTGGAAAAGACACGATAACAAGACAAACAACAGCAAACATATAAACGAACTTTATATATTTTCTGAAATGTCGTCGTCAGTTGACAGCAAGATGGACCTGAAGGCTGGACATCCACCTGCAGGTAAATAAATAAATAGAATTATTATTATTATGGTTTATTATCCCGTCTGGGTTTTTTGCTGCAGTCAAAGTACTGTGATCGATTCAATCAATTTATGCCCGCCTCCCCCAAAAATGTGGCTTTGTGCCAATGTTAGAATTCATTATTGTTTTTATTTCTGTTAGTGAAATTCTGAGAGCGAAAAATTACTTAGCAAAACCTTGAGGCAGTGTATTATAACGCAATTTAATAATTTGTTCACTGAGTAAACATTAGGGTTATCCTTCATAAAACGGTTGGTAAACTCAGAAAATAAAATAACAGAAACCAGAAAGCATTGCTGCAGTCAAGTTACTTGTGGTCGATTCAATCAATTTCTGCCCGCCTCCCAAAAATGTGACTTTGTGCCAATGTTAGAATTCATTATTATTGTTTTTATTTCTGTTAGCGGAATGCTGAGAGTAAAAAAATCACTTATTAAAACCTCGAAACTGTATTATAACGCAATTTAATAATTTGTTAACTCAGTAAACATGTGAGTGGTCCTTCATAAAACGGTTGTAAACTCAAAATGAAATACAATTCTTCATAAAACGGTTGTAAACTCGAAATAAAAAACAATCAGAAACCAAAATGCATTACAAGCAACGAATGTCATTAAATTGCTTAAAGAAACCAACAATAATACTTCTTGCAAGCGTATTAAATCATGGTTTATTTAAAGTATAAAATATGTAAGTGTATGAAATAACATTGTTTGATCGATTGAAGTGATTGCACCTGATTCTTGTAGAGACCACAAAACAAGAAATTGTACTTGTAACCCCCCCAAAACAAAATATTTTTTATGATTACATATTTCGTATTTACAAACAAAATAAATCATTAAATGTGTACACATCGTTTGTGTTTGTATTGTAGTTTAGGTTTGAATTTTCTTGAAGGGTCATCCTATAACTAGCTTGTTTTTTACCCGAACAAGGAACATTAGCACACAGTAACGTCTCTGGGCCGTTCTTATTTTGCTGTCGAACCGATTTAACTGATGTTGGGCCCAGCCAAAGTCTTTTCACACCATTGCTTGAATAAGAAAATGAGTGTGCTTCTCTGTAGCCTCTCGATGTACTAGAAATAGTAACCGAATATCACTCAAATCACACCCCACGATCGTAGATAGTAAGATAGCATTGGATGATGTAGTCCCCATGCTGTACTTGATGGAAAACGGGGTGGTCATGGAGAGAACGCTATTGCTCATGTCTGCTCAGTCAAAGCCGAACAACGTTAAATATTTTCCTTTTAAAAGACAGCTTTGCCCTCTAAGCATCATTATTTACCCCTCCCCCATTTTGTTTTTGTTTATATTTTACCGATGATCATACGTTTACCTACATTATGTGACTAAATTCGAATGTCGTCATTATTTAGCATCTCCCCAGGTCAACTCGATTGTGCTGAAGTGAATAAACGACGTGTCAGTCATGATCAACGCATCTTATTTTCAGACGTATTCTGTCTGGACTATATTATACAATGTGTCCATTGTTTAGGATTACAGTTTGAAGGAAATTTCGTTTGGCTGCTGTTTCTAGCGGGGTCGAGCGACCACATAGTAACTTCTCTTGTTGGCTCGTTGAATATTTGTTTGGATGACTTCTTGTATGTTTGTAGATGAATTCGAACAGTTTTGCAGGATTTTGTGTAATATAAGAACGTCGATGTGTATCGTGCATACAAGATTGGTGTATTTTGAATATGTACATGAATATGGAACTTGAAAAAGTCCATGTAACTTGATATTCGAGAAGACACCACAGAGCTTAGAACGCATAAATCTAACCTAAATGGTTTATTTAGATATTAAAAATATCAACTAATCTATGTAAATTGTGTGTGTATAAAATGTAAAATATACATTAATGTATGTATACATACTGGCCTATTTTGAAACTCGATGTAAACATGCTTTAAAAAAAAAACCCGAACCTATTTATAACTAATTATTATTATTTTTTTGTTTAAAGGAACTTTAAAAACTGACCCATTTGTTTGTAATCATGTCCTTTCTTTTCCCTTATGTTGGTTAGATATAGCTTAAATATTATTAACTTCTACCTATTCATGATTGTTTTGCTTTTCCCTTTTAAAAAGTTCTCCCTCCATTAATGTAAACAATCGACATCTCTTTCACTCGGGCAAATGTTTGTGCATATTTTATTTTCTACCGAGTTTGTATGCTTATGTATTTATATAGTTTCCTTTCCATTGTTAATGAAGTATGAATTACGATATTTTAGCTTCGTTTGGTACAACGTTATGTATAGTTAACTGTGCAATATGTTACATGTTCGCCAGCATAAAACAAAAAGGAAACCGCCTTTGTACCACGTGGTTACAAGCTGACCCTCTTGTGAAAATTTACGTTAGAATATGTATTTAATATTTGTCAGATTTTTCGAAGTTAATACATTTGTTAGTATGGCTTTTTAAAAAATTTTGGCGAATTAAAGGAGGATTACTTTCTTGTCAACTTTTTTGAAGTTGTATAAGTGGATGCGTTTGTTTGTACTTTAGGTATATTTCTTTAACCAAGTCTTGGGCAAACTGCGGCCCGTGAGATTTTCTGAATGGTACGCCTAACGAAAAATTACGATGAATATCTTTTAATAGTGTGACCTGCCTCGAAAAAGGTTATCCATGTCTGCAACCTCTATTTAGTTGTATCTCTAATATTCACCGACAGTTAATTGTTCCAACATCTGTTATTTTAGATTGAGGATGCCTATCCTTACGTCACCCCTCAGGGAATATCCACTATTCGTCTTGACTCTCGCGCTCCCACAGCCAAGATGCAAAGGAAGATAATTTTCTTATCGCCAACCCCCGACAACTACTAGTAACCTCCTCTCGCATACGTATTCCTGATGGACACTGTCACATGTGGTCTCTTTCTCACAACCAAACCTAGCCTTTGCCAACTCATTCACCTTAGAAACACCTATCAGATCGTCCATCTACTGCTTAATCACGACTATTCGCCACGTACCCACATACTGTGCACCCCCACTTTGGATCTTTGGTATTTCAAACGTTGGCAAGCAATATACCGTCCCAAATCTCTCACGTGCACTTATAGGTGCAATAAACAGACAGAGAAGTGAATCTAACGGATTTTGTGTGTTATTTTAAATGGCTTATAAACACCTTCCACGCTGCAATTGTTTTCGTTCCAGCACACGATCTCAGATCAGGTCACTTGCTATGCAAGTGCATCTCCGTAATGGCCTATAACGTCTGAGAAAAATTATCCACTTTTACATAGACGGGTTTTATCTACCACTGTTAATTCCTATGTGCCTTCTTTCATCGCACAATGTACAAGCTCCCGAAACGACTGTCGATTCTTTTGGCTCCTTGTCAAAGGATTTCCAGCGACTTAACGGATTTTGCCCAGCTTTCATTCTTCAGTCATCTAAACCACTACTCTCGACTAGAAAGTCTTTTTTTCCCGCCAGCTTTGAGTTCTATTCTACACTGTATACACTGGACAAACCTCCTCGAACTTTCTTCACTCTACCATGCTTACCGCAACATATACTAGCAAATGCCAAGTGCAAGAATGTCTTCAGTTACTTCAAACCATCAAAGTTAGCCTCTTTCTTTGCTCTATCTGTGCATGGCTCAGTATTTAGAGCGTCATGCTCACAATCATGATGTTATGAGTTCGATTTCCGGACCGGGCTATGTGTTGTGTTCTTGAACAAGACACTTTATTTCATGTTATTCTAATTCACTCAGCTGTAAAAATGAGTTGTGACGTCACTGGTGCCAAGCTGTATCAGCCTAAGCCTTTCCTTTGGATAACACTGGTGGCGTGGAGAGGGGAGGCTGGTATGCATAGGCGAGTGCTGGTCTTCCATAAACAGCCTTGCCCAGACTTGTGCCTCGGAGGGTAACTTTCTAGGTGTAATCCCATATTCATTCATGGCTGAAGGGGGTCTTTACCCTTTATCTTTTCCAAACTCTTCGATATCTCTGCAGTGATCTATCCCAAGTTTTCAAGATGTGTAAGTGTGTACCATTCTTGAGAAGAGCAATTGCTCTGATTCTGTCAACTATTGATCTATAGTTCTCATTTCCAAAAAGTTTGATTGAAGCAATTGTTAATAATTATCTTCTCAGATATCATCAGTCTCTCTCTCCTTCACTTATGACTACCAATATATCTTCCATAAAACTAGAGCTACTGGAGATCTGCTTTCCTACATCACTAGTTATAATATTGTGATTTACATCAACAAAGCCTTTGGTAGTGTCAGGCAAATCTCTTAGCAAGGCTGCCTGTTTATAGGTTCCATATATTTCTCATCTCTTGATAGGAAGCACTTCCTTTGAGAGTGTACTGTGTCATAGTGTGTATTGCTGAAATTTTCTTTGGACCACACTCTGTCACTCTGGTGTGTGCCAAGGTTTGGTTATGTGACTCAAACTCTTCCTTCCTTACTTAAATGACCAAGTTACCAAAATCTCCAACAAAGACCAGCCTATTCCCTAACTTCTGCACACTGACTCCTTCCATATGCAGCCTAGCCAACTCGTGCTAAACTAGTTCTATTTTCATGAACATGTAAACTTTCTCTAAATGCACAAGGACACAGTGTACATATCAAGGCAATATCTTGTGTAACTTAACCTTTCTAGTCTGAGACAACATACAAGTAAAATTTTGAAAGTCACTACAAATGCTAGACTTCACAATCTTTAATAATCTGTCCTGGCAGTTATCTTTTCATGACATGGTAAAATCTTAATTCCAAAGACTAACCTTGCTTCTTAAAGTCAGAAAATACTTCAGCCTTGGATAATTGTTGTCTCTACAAAACTTAAATCAGATCCAGAGTGAAATACTTCTCCAATATCTGGTGCTGCCACTACTCATATGAATATTGTACACCATATCCCTAAAAAGAGCCACATGACTGATTGGTATCATCATCATCATCATCATCATCATCGTTTAACGTCCGCCTTCCATGCTAGCATGGATTGGACGATTTGACTGAGGACTGGTGAAACCGGATGGCAACACCAGGCTCCAATCTAATTTGGCAGAGTTTCTACAGCTGGATGCCCTTCCTAACGCCAACCACTCAGAGAGTGTAGTGGGTGCTTTTACGTGTCACCCGCATGAAGGCCAGTCAGGCGGTACTGGCAAGGGCCACGCTCAAAATGGTGTCTTTTATGTGCCACCCGCACAAGAGCCAGTCCAGGGGCACTGGCAACGATCTCGCTCGAAAATCCTATGAAGGCCAGTCAGGTGGTACTGGCAATGGCCACGCTCAAAATGGTGCATCTTATGTGCCACCCGCACAAGAGCCAGTCCAGGGGCACTGGCAACGATCTCACTTGGTCTCACTTGGCTTGCCGGGTCTTCTCACACATAGCACATTTCCAAAGGTCTCAGTCAGTAGTCATCGCCTCAGTGAGGCCCAATGTTCGAAGGTCTTGCCTCACCACCTCAGCCCAGGTCTTCCTGGGCCTACCTCTTCCACGGGTTCCCTCAACTGTTAGGGTGTGGCACTTTTTCACGCAGCTATCCTCATCCATTCTCACCACATGTCCATACCAGCGCAATCGTCTCTCTTGCACACCACAACTGATGCTTCTTATGTTCAGCTTTTCTCTCAAGATACTTACACTCTGATGGGTAAGACATTTGCCTAAGGTGTCACACAGCGAGACTGAACCCAGAACCATGTGGTTTGGAAGTCTGGAAGCAAGCTTCCTGACACAGCCATATCATATATATATATATGTATATATATATTTATGTGTGTCTGTCTGTGTTTGTCCCCCCATTATCATTCGACGACCAGTGTTGGTGTCTCCATAACTATTTACTTCGGCAAAAGAGACCAATAGAATAAGTACTAGGCCTACAAAGAATAAGTCCTGGGGTCGATTGGTTTAAGTTAGTGCTCCAGCATGGCCACAGTCGAAATGAAGGAAAGAATAAAGGAAGACATACAAATATATACAT
Source organism: Octopus bimaculoides (assembly GCF_046866305.1). Taxonomy (NCBI): domain Eukaryota; kingdom Metazoa; phylum Mollusca; class Cephalopoda; order Octopoda; family Octopodidae; genus Octopus; species Octopus bimaculoides. Next base: position 95,826,597 of record NC_142930.1, on the reverse strand, counting down.
CACCATTATCATTATCATCATCATTTAAAGACTGCCACCTATGCTGGCATGGGTTAGACAATTTAACTGGAGCTGGCATACACTATTGTCTGCTTTGACATGGTTTCTACAGCTGAATGTTCTTCCTAATGCCAACCACTTTACAGAGTGGACTGGGTGCTTTTTATCACCATCTGTGTATTATGCTATAACTATATATACTGCTGAAAGGCATGATGCTGTGGTTTTCATCTGAGAGATAATCTCTTCATGGGCATGTTATATTAAATGTTCAATACATATAAAAGCAAGGCCAACATCTTTGCAGCAGTGAAGTTACCAATTGTATTGGAAGAGAAAAGGTAGATTTTTTTCACCTTTTCAACTAGTTCATAATAGCATCTGCCAGCCCAGCCCAAGACAAAATACTCTTGTCTCCCCTACTTTCATGGTTCATATTGTTTGTTCCCCAGGTCCTGTTCTCACCATTTTCCTCATTTCTTTCACCCCAGAGCATGAATACTTTGATATACTCTCCTTGGTTTCATTGGGTGTAGAGGTGGGGGTGGTGCAGAAATCCTGACACTGGTCTATTCTGCTAATTAAGTTATTAAAAAGAAAAATTATTTAACATAATATTGATTATTAATCTTTGATAGTGAGAACAGAAAGAAAAAAATATTGGATTTGTTGTATTTTGCTATTCAGTATAGTAACTCATTATTCTGAGTGTAAACATCATTGGCAATTGACTTCCTTTCATTCTCTAAGGTCAATAAAAAGATAGGTACTAACAAAGGAGGTGGTGGAATAGAGAAGTTTCCAAGTGTGGCATTTAAACTACACTCAGTGTGTGTGTGTGTGTGTGAAAGCAACATCTGCTTTTGGTTTTTGATGTTTGTTTACAGTGAAATTTAAATATTAGTTGAGTCTTTTCAGGTTGTGATTCTCATAAGGTAACAGCACTGTTTCAAGTCAATAAGAAAGAGCACTTCTTAGTTGTTTGACTGCTTAGAAACTGCAGCCAAATCTCAAATCATTCTCTACTGTTTTCAAAAGAGGAAAGATACAATGGACAAATTAGCCCTTGAATAAACAAAATGATAGTCCTCTCTAGGATGTTTTTCATTACAAAATCTGCTCTGTCAGAGCCAAACTGGAGTTTGGCAACAATGGCAGTGGTGTTATTTTATTTGCAGGCTAATAAAGGAACTTCTATGCAGTGAAAAAGGAAAGATAAAAGTGGTCGTCTTTGGAACATCTTTGAAGATAGATCAGAGCTTATATGGGGCTAATTGATTCAGCTCTTTACTCTTTTACTCCCATTTACTTGTTTCAGTCATTTGACTGTGGCCATGCTGGAGCACCACCTTTAGTCGAGCAAATTGACCCCAGGACTTATTCTTTGGAAGCCTAGTACTTATTCTATCGGTCTCGTTTGCCGAACCGCTAAGTTATGGGAACGTAAACACACCACCATCAGTTCTCAAGTGATGTTGGAGGGACAAACACAGACGCACAAACATGTACACATACATATATATATATATATATATATACATATATACGACGGGCTTCTTTCAGTTTCCGTCTGCCAAATCCACTCACAAGGTTTTGGTTGGCCCGAGTCTATAGTAGAAGACACTTGCTCAAGGTGCCACACAGTGGGAATGAACCCGGAACCATGTGGTTCGTAAGCAAGCTACTTACCACACAGCCACTCCTGCGCTGTATATTTTGATTATCTATTACTTCTTGCTACTGTAACATATTCCATTGTTTTTCAACTCAGATATATTTGAAAATGTACATCATCATCATCATCACTGTCGTCATTTAAATGTATTCGTTTTTGTGCTTGCTTAGATCAGATGTGAGTATATTTTAGCAGAGTTTTCTATGGCCAGATGCCCTTCCTGATGCCAACCCCCACCTGTTTCAAAGTCAGGTAACAATCTCCCAGTCTATCAAACAGCCTGGACATGTTTATGGGGAGAACCAGATAAGTGTTTTTGTTTACAAAGATCTTGCAACATGTCAAGAAGTTTTGAACATGTTCTCATGACTATATTAGGGTTAACTTCATTGATATTATTCTTGATTTAAGTAATGAGCTATATCAGCCTTATCATAAACCCAATGAGTGCCTAAGATATGTAGTGAATCATCCCATAAATAATGTGGGTTTTTTTCAAGTGTATGAACTAAAAGTCAGAGAGGGATGAGATAAACTACCTACATCAACTTGCTATAAAAGCAGGTAGTAATTTTACCTTGTCCTTATTCTTAGTGCAAGTTTTGAAAAGTGCAATTCGATTTTAAGTTATTTTTTCAAAGCTATAATGGAAGTGACAAAGAAGCATATTCAGCATATTTTGCTGTATGAGTTCAATAATGGCAACAACACAACAGAAAGTGTGAGGAATAAGACCTATTGAGGCAAGTGAAATCAAATCAAAATCGCTGACAGTACTGCCTGATTGGCACTTGTGCCAGTGGAACATTAAAAGCACATCTGAGTGTGTTCGTTGCCAAGGCCACGGATTGGCTTCCGTGCTGGTAGCACGTAAAAGCACCATTCGAGCGGGATCGTTGCCAGCGTCGTCTTACTGGCACATATGCTGGTGGCACGTGCAAAACAACATTCAAGCGTGGTCATTGCCAGTGCCACTGCACTTGCTCCAGTGTAAGTAGCACGTAAAAAACACCTTTTGACCGTGGTCATTGCCAGAACCGCCTGGCTGGCTCTCGTGCCAGTGGCACATAAAAGCACCCACTACACTCTCGGAGTGGTTGGCGTTCGGAAGGGCATCCAGCTGTAGAAACTTTGCCAGATCAGATTGAGCCTGGTGCAGCTTTCTGGCTCACCTGTCCTCAGTCAAGCCATCCAACCCATGCCAGCATGGAAAGCGGACGTTAAACGATGATGATGATACAGTTTCATATTTAAGAGATGAGGAATTATGTACATTATTTATATTTGACGGATATCTGTAGTCATCTTGTTTGTTGCCCATAGGCATATAGCGTAGTGGTTAAGAGCGTGGGCTACTAACCCCATGTTTGATTCCAGGCAGTGACCTGAATAATAATCATCATCATCGTTTAACGTCCGCTTTCCATGCTAGCATGGATTGGACGATTTATTTATTGGGACTGGTGAACCAGATGGTTACATCAGGCTCCAATCTGATTTGGCAGTGTTTCTACAGCTGGATGCCCTTCCTAACGCCAACCACTCCGAGAGTGTAGTGGGTGCTTTTACGTACCACCGGCACGAAAATGATAATAATAATATCGAAAAATACCTTAGGAATGAGAACCCAGGTTCGAAATTTCCCCAAGACACCTGATGAAGGCTAGAAGGTATATCAGCTGAAACATTGTGTTAGCAACAAACAAGATGAGAACAAATATCCGTTAAATGTAAATAATGTAAATAAATAATGGACGATGATGATGATTTTGGGGAATTGGACAATAAGCATAAGCCAGTGTCAACGGTGGTTCCAGAAATTAAGAGCCGGAAACTACAGCCTAGAAGATGAGCCTCATCTTGGAAGATCTGTAGAGCTCGATGAGGCTGTTCTGCAAACCCTGGTGGAACAAAATCCCATCATAACTGTTGAGGAACTTGCAGAGAAGCTTGGATTTGGTCATTCAATCATCCATCAATATCTGCATGCCATTGGAAAAGCCAGCAAATTGGGTGAATGGGTTCCTCACAAACTTTCCGAGTCTAATTGCACACAGAGAGTGAATGTGTGCTCTTCTTTGCTGTCATATCTCATGAATGAACCTTTTTTTGACCAAATAGTGACTGGTGACAAGAAATGAGTTATCTATAAAAATGTCAAGTGTCAAAGACAGTGGGTAGGGAAAAGAGAAACACCAGCACCTCAGGCTAAAGAAAGTCTTCACCCACGTAAGGTGTTGCTATTTGTTTGGTAGGATATGAAAGGTTTAGTCCATTTTGAACTTTTAAATCCAAACCAAACAATAACAAAAGCTAGCAGCTTGAGTAGCTTAACTCTTTAGTCAAATGTAATGCTTATTTGTTCGCTTTATTTTGAATTATTCAAGTTCAAGAGGGGTGTCCACAATATTTACTTGTAACTTTGTTGATTTTTTACATACAGATTTGAAAATTTGTCAGTGGGTGCTTATATACCAGTGGTTTATATTTATGTAATTTTAGCTGATCTTTCTGAGTAAATTTGACTTTTATGGGCAGGTCAATTTAATTAACATTTGTAAAAGCAATAACCTTATGGATAAACATTAAAATTGAAATTCTTAATGCATCTTCCCTGTTTGATTTGTTACTAAAATTATCCCAGATGTCAGCCGCCAACAATTTTGCCACTTTTCAAGATATAATTAGTACAAGATTTTATTCTTTCTCTATATTTTATTCAAACATTTTCATTGAAAATAACATACAAAACTCTTTTACTAGTCAATATACCATTAATTATGTACTCTTATACAGTTTAATGAATACATTTACATAACAGAATGCATCTATTAAAAAAAAGCTCATTAACAGGCGAAATAAAGGTGAATACAGGTGTGTGACATACTGAAAATTTATATGTATTTCTCACTTTCACATGTTTGTAATAAAATGAAAGGTATATAACAAACAAAATGTAGTTATGCCATATTTTCTATCATGAAACTGTCCAAAGCACAAGGGCACTTTGCAAAACAATCCATATACCTAAAGAAATAAGTTGGAAGGGAACATATATACCAGTACAGGTACATACTGGTATGCATGTACATGGGCGCATGTACACACACACACATGTACAAACATAGGTATAAATTATATTTCAATTTAAGTTTATTTTATTCCATGAACAGGAATTGCATTTTCCTTTACTTTCTTTTATTCATATTAATTTACCCACATATAATATAACCCATTATTTATCATTATTACTATTACTATTATTGAATTGAAATAAAAGGAATAATTTTAATGCATGCATAGTAAACATGTTTATATATTCTGTATATTCCAAAAGTATCTTAATATAATCCTTACTGTACTCTGAAAATCCTGATGATTTTCCTTATAACATATTTAAAATGCAAAATTATATTTTGTAATTTCAATCTTATTTGAGAAATGAAATAATTGTTGGTTAATATGTTGATTAATTAATAAATTAGAATTTGTATCCATTAGATCTCATTGTTTTCTAACTATATATATAGATGTATATGTAAATATGCATACCAAAGTAAGTACATAAATGTGAGAAATACTGGAGGTAGAGTAACATGCTCTATTATTATTAAACCTGCAGAAATATCACAAAAAGCTACTACTCAGAGTTTCACATTCCCATTTGTCAGACAATCTAAACTGTCTCACAAACAGGAACGTGAAACTCTGAGTAGCAGTTTTTTTGTAATGTTTTTGCAGCTTTAATAATACTAAAGTATACAGTGTTGCCATTTAATTTAAGAACACCAGTATACTAATGTTAAAATGGCATTTTTTATATATTCACATTGTAAATTGTGAAGATGTATATCAAAATAAAGAAAATTTCACTAGCTTTAATATGGTATGCAACTTTACAGCATAACATCAACATATTAATTTTAAATTAAAAATAAACTTTATTTTGCATAATTTATGTTACCACTTAATTTAAGAACAATTTGCTTTTTTTTTTTGCCTTATTAAAGGTCGGGTAATTTGCATGTTGTTAACAATTTTAAAGTTACTGAATAGTTGTGATGGGTAAGAGACAAAACTTAACACCAGAAACCAAGGCGGGGATTGTTCAGCCACTACGTCAGTTTCATTGGATATTCTCCATGTTTCTTTTGGTCTACCACACTTCTGTTTCCCTTGAGGTATCCATTGGAGGGCTTGCATTGTAATGTTTTCTGCTCTTGATCTGGGTTTTGATAGGTTGCAGGCTCACCTTTCCCAACAAGGCTTTGTTTATGAGTCTGTCTTGCCACCTTTCCAACAAATTCTTCCTCGGATTCTTTTAAAATAAAATTAACTTTGTGGATAAGACAATATCACAAAAATTATCTCACACACTTTTTAAATATTAAAGAAGTATCTGATAAGGAGAATTTAACTTCAAATGCAAATCATATCATCATCATCATCATCGTTTAACGTCCGCTTTCCATGCTAGCATGGGTTGGATGGTTTGACTGAGGACTGGCAAGCCAGATGGCTGCACCAGGCTCCAATCTGATCTGGCAGAGTTTCTACAGCTATGCCCTTCCTAACGCCAACCACTCCTAGGGTGTAGTGGGTGCTTTTACATGCCACCGGCACGAGGGTCAGTCTGGCGGTACTGGCAACGACCACGTTCAAAAATGTATTTTTTATGTGCCACCTGCACAGGAGCCAGTTCAGCAGCACTGGCAACAACTTCGCTTGAATGTTTTTTCACATGCCATCGGCACAAGTGCCAGTAAGGCAACGCTGGAAATGATCACGCTTAAATGGTGCTATTTACGTGCCACTGGCACGGAAGCCAGACAGCTGCTCTGGCAATGATCACACTCGGACAGTGCTGTTAGAGCTCCACTGGCACAGATGCCAATGATTTCGATTTCGAACAATAACAAAAAATTTGCAATTTTATAAAATATATTGAGCCAATTTCTAAAGATATTTAATTACTTAAGTATGTAGTTCCTGATATATATAAATTTTTGGCTGTTGAGTTTGATGCAAATAACATAGAAAATGTGCAGGAAGAACTTAGCTGTTAAATTCTATTGTTGATGATTTACTGATGTAGATTATTGATTGTTTTAAATCACTAAAATTCCAATATGAGAAGAGTATTGAGTTCTGTTAAGTATCTACAACGGAGAGATGTTAGTCATATTTTAATTGTTCATGTTTGTGTTACGTCACTTTTTTTCATATTAAATCTATTTAAACAAGGATGACTAACAATCATCTCAATGACTTCCTTTGCTTAGCTAAATAGTATCATCATCATCGTTTAACATCTGCTTTCCATGCTAGCATGGGTTGGACGATTTGACTGAGGACTGGTGAAACCGGATGGCAACACCAGGCTCCAATCTGATTTGGCAGAGTCTCTACAGCTGGATGCCCTTCTTAACGCCAACCACTCAGAGAGTGTAGTGGGTGCTTTTACGTGTCACCCGCACGAAGACTAGTCAGGCGGTACTGGCAACGGCCACGCTCAAAATGGTGTATTTTATGTGCCACCCGCACAAGAGCCAGTCCAGGGGCACTGGCAATGATCTCGCTCGAAAATCCTACGAATGCCAGTCAGGCGGCCAAAATCACTGGAGATCCACAGTATCAAACTTCAACTTGAGCTCAATAATATCTGCTATCTAAAAAACCTTTTTGCTTTATTCTCTGTCATCATCATCATCGTTTAACGTCCGCTTTCCATGCTAGCATGGGTTGGACGATTGACTGAGGACTGGTGAACCAGATGGCTACACCAGGCTCCAATCTGATTTGGCAGATTGGAGCCTGGTGTATTAATTTGAAAACTCACTCATTTATGTAATGTATAATCATCACTACTATCATCATTTTCATGTCCATTTTCCCATACTGGCATGAGTCAGAAAAAATTTGTTGAGACAAATTTAGTACTCCCAGCATATGTATTTGTTACCATTCCTCACCTGTTTCCAAGTTAAATATTTCCCTTTTGTCCTTCAAACCCAAACACCACAATGACCAGACATGTTTTCTCAGATTTGCAAATGAATGACACTGTATATGATGGTGACTTTTATTTGCAAACTAGCTGGCCCCATGCCATCAAAAATGACAGCTAATTGTAGTATTTTATATATAAATAAGGTACAAAATCAAGTTTTTAGTTTAATTCTTTTATTACTAAATTTTTTGTGAAAAATCTCTCTGCAACTAACATCCCTTGACTGCTTGTTTCCTTCAAAAGAATTTTTAACTTTCCTTCCTTCTTGTATGACTTAAGGCCACATAAAGCTGGCCGTGACTAAATACGGGATAGAATATGGATGGTAAATTAAATTAATACACTCGTCAATGTTATCTAGTGGTTGTCCTTTGAGATGTGACATCGATCATCGTTTGTTACTGAAAGAACGCTGATTCACACTACAAACATTTACATACTTCCCTTGTACATACACACACATACATATACTGACACAGTTGAAACGCTGTTTGATTTTTCTTTTCAGTGTTGAATGTTCACCATCCCACTTCCATTCACATGCACACACACACAAACATTCGCATTCCTCTGAGATACAACAGCTTCAGGTCTGACTACACCAATTTGTGACAACTCCTTGGTCTCCTTCTTTCACAGGTTCCATTCATGTCAGGTATGGGGTCTTGGGCTTACTCCTGGCTAAATACTATTCCTGCAGCCATCTTATTAGGAAGATGGCATCAGTAGGACTTCTTCCTGTCACAAAACCAAACTGCATCACCCTAATCAATTGCACTGTAACTCTTGGTTAAATTCACATCTGATTGAACTGTTTATTACTTCTGTATTTGTCTCTATCTAGTGCTAGTGCATCTCTTTTGCTCTCGTAGCAGTTAATGATGATGATGATGGCAACTATTGATTGCCATGCAAATAAAAGTAACTTCCAAGTTTCTAAAGGCTGGATATATTTGCTCTACGATATCACTCAGTTTGCTAGAAATAGTAGATGAGTTTGGAATATATTTAATGAACCAAGACATTTGAATTAAAATTACACCTATAGTGAGGGGAAAACATTAGCAAAGTGATTAATTCTGGGTAAGAAAGACAAAGTAAGACAACTTATGAAGTTTTAATTAAGAAATAGAATGTAGTAAGAAAATGAGCCTGAACTTTGTACTGTGATAACTTGACGTTTTGGCCCAAGATGACTGAGAGATATTTAACTGTAACTGTTTAAGTTTACACCTTGCAAATTTGGCCAACCTATACTGAGGTTACATCATTCTGATATATGTTTATAGACAGTTTCTTGGTCATATCAAATCACATATTCTAATCCCCAGTATATTGTCAGACTGAAAGAATCAGCTAAACTATAAACAATAATGTGATAGGTAATGAGCTTTATTCTAGCTTACCATAGGATACATACAGATACAGGGGCTTGGACCAATAGTCATTGTGAATTCTAGAGCAAATTCGTGGGTTTTAAGTGATAAGAACTAAGGCTCCTTTATTCCCAGACCTGGTCTTATAGTGTACTGATTCTTGCACCTTTAGAGTATCCGGGAGTTAAAACAGAAACATGACTTTGAAGTCTGACAGACATTCAGTTCTTTTGATGGCCTCTGCTGCTCAGCTATTGTATAAGTTTGCTGTCTCCTAGTTATTCTGCATATCTGATGTTTATATCAATAACTGTCAGCTGTGTAAATCTCTGTTTAGTCATGCCAAGCACCAGATGGTTAGAGAGTTGTTGTTTAACTTCAGATCAGCTGTGATAGCGCAGACATATAGCCTACAGATAGTTGAACAAATGTCTTGAAGTGATCTTATTGTTGAAGATATAGCACACCTCCAACTAGTTGTCTTTTGTGTGCATTCTGTACACTGTCAACATGTTATTCATAGAATCAGGATGTCAGTCTGAATACCTTGCATTCTCTCCATTGTCCAGTTTATTTCTGTATGCCTGTTGTGTTGTTGTTGTTGTTGTTTAGCCTCTTATAAAACTGGACTATGATCAAAAACACTCAAGTTGAGAGCAGGCTTATGATTCAGTCATTTCAGTTAGGACCTTTCTATAATTTTGTTTACCAAATACAAAGATCACATTATACAATGTACTCAACCATTTTTTTTAAGCTGGTAGATTTGTGGTAGACTTAGCTATTATTTTTAGCAGGTTGAGTGACCACATAGAAGATACTTTGTTGACTCGGGGAGTAAATGTATTTTTTAAATTTGTTTTGGGATAAGTTTCCTCATTGATTGTTTCACATAGTGCAGTTACATCTGGAAAATGTTGGGAGGATATGAGTGTGATACCATCTTTGTATGAGGTTGTGTATAATGTATGAAATAGTGGAAAGATTGCATATGTTAAAAATACTGAGTGAAATGATGGATTCTTGTAGTAATCCATTAGACTTGTTCTTTTTATAGAAAGACATGGCCACTTGTAGGATAGTTTGCTAGCTGGTATTTTGTGCTATTTCTAAAAGTGTCAAGCATATTCAGTGTAGGTGGATAGTAGGAATAGTTGAAAAACTTTGCTGATATCAATGACAGAATGGTAAATCTGTACTGTATGTAATGTTGGAAAGAGAGGAATTTGTAGTTTAGTGATGAGGCGGATGAATTTTTATGGAATTTCTGAGGGTACATATAGGGATGGATGTGCGAGGATGTTATCCAGTTTTCTAATTATGGAGATCTGGCAGTGTTGGTATGAGAAGTTGTTGCTATTAGTAAGTTCAATAATTCCTTCTGGCCCTGAGGTTTTAAAGTTTTTTTAATTTTCTCACAGCATTCCTGGTGCCTCAAAGAAAGAAGAGGTCAGAATTATAATCCAGATAGAAAGTATGATGGGCTATAAACGTAGCATAGATGGTTGTTAGTCTTTTGTTGCTTTGTGAATATGTATCTTGGTGTGGTTGTGGACAGGATACTGAAATATATACCGATAAGATGCTGATTTCAATTCAATACATTGTACTCTCTTTTTAAAAAATGCCTTGTGCAAGTGAAAAAAGAGAAGATTGTCGAAGATGGTAGATAGCTATGCTACCAATAAGCCCAGTCATTGAAAAATAATGTCATAGCATAATGATATAAATGCAAAAATGCTGGAAAGAGAAGGTTTTTAAACCCTAATGAGTGTTTCACATTTTGTTTGTTACCCAGATACCAAAGCATTGTATACTATTGAGTTTTGGCACTTAAATCAAATGAACAATTTTCAGTTACAGATCTGTTCCACATATGCACATGCGATGTGTTTCTGTGTCACTATCAACTTCATCTTTCAATGAAAAAAAAAATACTGAGATGAAAAAGCAGTTATAAAATCTAGTTACAAAGAGTAGACAACAATCTCATGTGACCAATACAGAAGTGAACAATGTTGTTTATTTAATTTGTCTTTCAGTTCATAGTTGTAGGTTCATGGTCCTGTTAATCTATATATATAAAAATGAGAATGTGTGTATGTGTGTGTGTGTATCCCTAAAACTCGAGAACTACGCAACCAATTTCATTCAACATTTACACATGCCTTACTTAGGGTTCCGGTTGTGTTTTAGTCAAAAAAAATTTTTAACTTCTTGCAGAGTTCGAGCCCACGGCAACATAATATCTCCTCCACTATTTAAGTATTACGTGTCAAAAGTGAAACAAAAACACTCATGTCAAATACTTTCACTTTAAGAATGAAACTATTCCACTAACTCAAACAATCACATTTCGATATTGTAATGACAGATACTTTCACTTTACATATATATATATATATATACAGAGAGAGAGAGAGAGATGTATATGTATATATGTACACGTATATGTATAGATATATATATATAGATATAGATCTATATGCATACATGTATATGTATACATGTGTGTAGATGTATATATATAGGTGTACATCTAATATGTACACATATATAAATGCATACAGATATCTATACATATATACACCCATACACACACATATATATGCACACAAACACACACATTAGTCATTTGTTTTCTTATCCAAAACTACGTCAAAAGTATTGAATGGATCTTTAAGAAATTTGGAAATTATATTCTATGCATAATGGCCATAACCCCCATGAAAATTCATATATTTTTGATGTTGATGAAATTTTTACCATACAGATTACACACAAATAAAGTAATATTTCTAAAAAATTTTCTTCTTAGAAGTTACAAAGATCCCTTCATGGGGACTTCACACCCACAATTTAGTCATTTTTCCTAAGCAAAGACGAATACAGTTGTACCATTGGTAGCTATAGGGTCACCCGAACATAACAGATGAGCATTATTTGTAATTCAACGGTACAACAGTGTAAGACTATCCTTTCAGATATACTTACATTGTGATTTCTGCAGTGTGGTGCATAAATTGTCAAGTAAATGAGACTCATCTTTGCCTCCACTGATTCACTTGCAAAATGATGAGTAAAATTATTTCGTTGCAGACCTCCTTTGAGTCTTTTTATTACCACTGCGACACATATAGTGCCCAGTTGGTAACATTGATTTCAAGGCCTTCCCAGATGAGTGACTCGTTGTTCGAAGACATTTATTGATTGTAAATATTTTCTACCCAGTTACCTATCGGTAGAGTGGTCATTTGCAAACTCCAGAGGCGACACTTTCATTTCCCTTTACTCCAAACGTCACACATTGTTGTTTCTATTGAGTCATGCCCTTCCAATTGCTATAGATCCATAATGCATCTTAAAGCTGTACCTGTCAACTGTATGGTGAGGAATCCTACATTGGGGAGTAGTAACGACTAGGCTACGGTAGCTGACTGATTATCGTGATCATTCGTCTTTTGCTTTCCTGTAGCTTTGCTCTCTTTTACAAATCCAGTGAACATACATATATTTCCTATTTTAGAGAAATTCAAACAATACATATTACACACAAGTTAAAAAGATTCCCAACAATTAAACTTCTCTGGTTGACATTAATACACCCATCACCAATAGGGGCCTTAACTCCCACAATTTTCTGCTCCATGAGCTCCATTTTTCAGGAGCAAAATTCTTTTAAGGTCCTTGTAGTGTCTTAGGCCAAAAAACTTTTTAACTTCCTGCATAGTTCGAGCCCACAGCAATATCTTATCTCCTCCACTATTTCAGTATTATGTGTCAAAAATGAAACAATAACATCACTCTACTGTAATGTCAGATACTTTCACTCTAACAATGAAACTATTCCACTATTTCAGTATTACCTGTCAAAAGTGAAACAATAACATGTCGCTACTGTAATTTCAAATATTTTCACTTTAATATTTTCAATTTCATACTGAAATTATTAAAGTGAGACTATACTCTCACATATATACAAGCATACTATAAGACCCAAGTAAAAACATTCCCAACAATTCAACTTCTCTGGTTGACATTAACACCCCCACCCCCAATAGGGGCCTTCATTCCCACATTTTAGAGCTCCATGAGCTCCATTTTGCAGGAGCAAAATTCTTTTAAGGTCCTTGTAGTGTCTTAGGCCAAAAAACTTTTTAACTTCCTGCATAGTTCGAGCCCACAGCAATATCTTATCTCCTCCACTATTTCAGTATTATGTGTCAAAAATGAAACAATAATATCACTCTACTGTAATGTCAGATACTTTCACTCTAACACTGAAACTATTCCACTATTTCAGTATTACCTGTCAAAAGTGAAACAATAACATGTCGCTACTGTAATTTCAAATATTTTCACTTTAATATTTTCAATTTCATACTGAAATTATTAAAGTGAGACTATACTCTCACATATATACAAGCATACTATAAGACCCAAGTAAAAACATTCCCAACAATTCAACTTCTCTGGTTGACATTAACACCCCCACCCCCAATAGGGGCCTTCATTCCCACATTTTAGAGCTCCATGAGCTCCATTTTGCAGGAGCAAAATCTTTTTCACAGGTTCCAGAAGACTGAAATTTTGGAATATGCGCATAAGGATCAATAGTATGGGATACATGTCTCATGATTAGAATTTTTTTAGGGTGTGTAAAGAGGGAAAGAACCCTCATGTGCAATTTTGATGAAATTTGAATCATATGTATTCCAGTTCCTTACAGAAAATATAACAGAAAAGTCTCATTTTTCAATCGCATGTAACACAGGCAACGCCGGGTATCTCTGCTAATTACATATAAAAGAAACTTAAGTAAAATATTAGGAAAGAAATGGGACATCTTGTTTGGCCATGGTTAACAGCCATGTAGTGAGTGACTCCAGAAATCTTAAGATAAAACATTCTCAGCTGCTTAGATTAGAAATCAATGCTTTCTCCTTTTGTCATATCTGACAACCTTTGGATGATGGAAGAGGGCCTAGAAATTAGATATATTTAGCAAAGTTGGCTTGTGATGTTTTTTAAATACTGTCTAGATTTGACAGTTATTTTCATGATGTGTCACCCACCACCTTGAAATACTAAAGTGATGTTTTTGAAATTCAATTTGTTGTTATCTAATCTGTCCAGTTGATTGAGGGGGTGGGGTTATGACTTAGTCTTCTTTACTCTAACAAAGCTTGCTCAGTGTGACATGTGTGCAAGTATGTCACCTGATAAATATGTGGTTTATTTCTAGACATAGATAAAAACTCATCTATTCTGCTCAACAAACAAACAATCATTTTGTTAAGTGCTCAAGAAATTTTATCTCATAATAATCAACAGATTTACCGTACTCACATTATTTATGTTTTGATAGTTGAAACTATGCAAGATGTTAGATAATAATGTGCATCCTCGTCTTTGTATGATGTAAAGATTTCATTGAATGATTAATTGTAAGGATTGATATTAGAGAAGGTCTGAGAGACTATCTATTTCAGTGTCTGATTTGAACAGATAAACACTTGTGTTTTCAGTTATTTCACACACAGTTGTGTCTCTTATCTTTTACCTGTTTCAGTCATTGGACTGCAGTCTTGAAAGGTTTAGTTGAACAAATCAACTCTGGACTTATTTTTAAATTTGATATTTATTTTATTGGTCTCTTTTGTCAAACCACTATGTTATAGAGATGTACACACAAACCAACAGTAGTTGTCAAGCCATGGAGGGAGAGCAAACAGACACACATGCATGTATGCAGGCATACATACATACATACATGCAAACAAACAAAAAAACAATGGCTTCCACACAGTTTCCATTTACCAAATTCATCAACAAAGCATTGGTCAATCTGGTGCTATAGTAGAAGACACTTGGCTAAAGTGCTGCAGAGTGGGACTGAACCCAAAACTACATGGTTGCAAAATGAGCTTCTTAACCATGCAGCCATTTCTGTGTCTGTCAAAGCTGTTTGACAACTCTTTCTGTGTAATAGTTTTCTGCATTTCAATCTAAAACTAGCGGTTATGCACCAAAGTTAAACTTTTAAATGAATGTTGAACATATCTGCAATTTACTTCTCTGGAAGATTTACTCCTCATGAATATCAACTTGAAGATTGAAAATAGGTTTAAGTCAGATGTAAATATCTCCTAAATAAGCACAGTACTTCTGAAGGTCAGAGGTACCAGATCACTTGGTAATGTTTGTTTACAGTATCCCTTTTGTTACCAAATTTCTTCTGAAATACACCATTTCAAGATGCCCCAGCATGGCCACAGTCCAATGACTGAAACAAGTAAAAGATATAAAGGATATACAGAAGAATTTAATAAAATAACTTTGTCTTAATGAGCTGGTTTTTCAAACTTGAAATATTGATGAGAGCTTTAAAATTTAGACCACCTTAAAACAGAAAATTTGTATCATGAGACCAAGGTCTGTCTCAAGCAGGTTGATATCAAAATGGTTAAACTGACGTTCTAATGTCAGTTTGTCAGAAGGTAACATTCCCAGATGTTCTTGAACCTACATTTCAAAGATAGGTAATCTAAGGGATTATAGAAAAAATGTTACAGGCAGAAAAAAATAAACCTGCCAGCTTCAGATTTGAACCTATGCTATGGTAATCTTATCCAAAACTTTATCCATTTGACCTGATCAGTTCACTTCTCCATTGATCTACAATATAACATCTCTTCATGTCTCTCAGTACTCCATTATCCTATCTGTATGGTTCAGTGTTCTTTTGTTGTTGCTATTGTTTAATTCCAAATCATTCTAACTGAGCATATAGTGTCAGTATGTCATTAAGTAGGGCATATATTATCAATGTCATTAAGTTAAGTAGGACTTTGTTTCATGGAGATTTGACTCTTGTTTCTGTAGATTTAGTGACCATGTAAAGGTAACTGGAAGAAATTTTCTGTGTTGGTCAAAAGCTGTCTACAAAACAAAATCTGTTATTGATTAATACTATTCAATTTCATTGACTTTAATACAATCAAAGTAGCTTAGCCTGGTAGATAAAACATTGGATTATCTACTACTCATAGGCTGTGAATTGAAATCTGCTGTATTTTGTTGTTTCTAGACTGAACATTTTTTTTATTCTGTATTGCCTCTGTTGACCTACATGCCAAAAATATGTTTCTGATCACTTAGTAATGTATCTGTGATGGAATAATGTTCTATCCAGGGATAGTGAGGGCTATCTCTCATATCCAACTTTATGGTATGAAGCAGATAATATTTGCTAGGAGTGGCTGTATGGTAAGTAGCTTGCTTACCAACCACATGGTTCTGGGTTCGGGCCAACCAAAGCCTTGTGAGTGGATTTGGTAGACAGAAACTGAAAGAAGCCTGTCGTATATATGTATATCTATCTATCTATCTATATATATATACACATATATATGTATATATACACACACACACATATATATATATATATATATATATATATACATATATATATATATATATATATATATATATATATATATATATATGTGTGTGTGTGTGTGTCTGTGTTTGTCCCCCCAACCAATGCTGGTGTATTTACCTCTCCGTAACTTAGCGGTTTGGCTAAAGAGAGCGATAGAGTAAGTACTAGGCTTACAAAGAATAAGTCCTGGGGTCGATTAGCTCGACTAAAAGGCGGTGCTCCAGCATGGCCACAGTCAAATGACTGAAACAAGTAAAAGAGTAACCCTTTTGATATCAACCTGGCCAAGATCACCTCTGGTTCTATGATATAAAGTGCCTGATTTAAAGTGTAATTTATGCTCCAAACCCCAGCTTTATAAGGACAAAAGCAATGAATTTCAACAGAAATGTGGTAACAAAATGGTTTTAAAAACCAGATGGGGATTTAGGTAGTATTTGCAACTATTATATTTATTGAATAACCTTGGGAAATTTAACGAAGGTGCCTTCTACATGTACATTTAACAAAGTGCAGGTGATCATTGAAAGTTGTTTGTGGAAAAAAATTTTTAATCAAATGTAATTATGACTACAATGAATAGAGGTTATTAGCACTATGATAACTTATTTTCTGCAGGTATTCTATAGAACTTTATAGCCAGCACTTATTTTTGCTACAACGTTTTGTATCGAGACGTCTAATGTAAACAATGTGATCGAAGACTGAAGTGAGTAACGAGTGTACATGCCATATTTCAGGGTTTGTTGCTCCTCCTTCATCACTCTAACTCACTATTGTCTCCAAACACATTGCTAATGTAGCTACCGCGTACAATGGTGTTAAGTTATTGGATATACCAATTTACATATTAGATGCATTCCTGGGGCTTTAAACATTAAAGATTTGTAGGTATGTGGTACTTCGTTATGCAAACACAATATACTGACTTACACTTTTACTTGTTTCAGTCATTTGACTGTTGCCATGCTGGAGCACCGCCTTTAGTCGAGCAAATCGACCCCAGGACTTATTCTTTGGAAGCCTAGCACTTATTCTATCGGTCTCTTTTGCCGAACCGCTAAGTTATGGGGAGGTAAACATAGCAGCATCGGTTGTCAAGCGATGTTGGGGGACAAACACACACACACACACACATATATATATACATATATACGACAGGCTTCTTTCAGTTTCCGTCTACCAAATCCACTCACAAGGCTTTGGTCGGCCTGAGGCTATAGTAGAAGACACTTGCCCAAGGTGCCACGCAGTGGGACTGAACCCGGAACCATGTGGTTGGTAAGCAAGCTACTTACCACATAGCCAAACAAAGTACCATGTACTTAGAAATCTTTGATGCATATTTAAAAGGTTCAAGGGAGAAAACTCTAATTCAATTGACAAAAAATGTTAATTTATTTCTTTATTGCCCACAGGGGGCTAGACATAGAGGGGACAAACAAGGATAGACAAAGGGATCAAGTCGATTACATCGACCTCAGTGCGTAACTGGTACTTATTTACTTGACCCCGAAGGGATGAAAGGCAAAGTTGACCTTGGTGGAATTTGAACTCAGAACGAAATACCACTAAGCATTTCGCCAAGCGATTCTGCCAGCTCGCCGCCAGGCTATGGGAAGTGAATCCGATCTTTAGTAGCAATTGTAACAACTCTAGACCTGTTTCAGTGTTATTAACCCTTATCAGTGAAACAGCGTTCCTGTACATCACCAATAATTCTTAGTCAATTGAAATTTCAGAATTCTTTTTGCTGTCTTTTTAAGAGCAATTTTTATTAATACTGTTTTCTCATTGTTCTTTTAAGCTTGTGTGTGCTTTGTCATTCATGCACACTACAGTACACATCCAGTGGGGCATGCTCACTTCATTTCTTTCCATCTCTTACACATCCTCTGTATTCAGTATCTGTGTTTTGCTACCATGCAAAACCATACATACTCAAAGAGTCACTCAGAGAAAAGCCCTTTGTTATTAGCTGAGTTAATAGTTCCCTGACCCTTTCCCACACAAGTCCTTATTCTGGTTATTGCTGATAAGGTCAGCTAGATGACAGAAGTTGTCAAACAACTTCTAACAAACCTCCTGGGCAGTTGAAATAATTTGTTTAATCTGTCTTCTTTCTGCTAACTAATCATGTGCATCAGTTATATACAAAGTATTTTTGTTTTTTGTAGTTGTTTTTTGTCAGCCTGCTTATATAATCTAATTTTTTCCATTCATATTTTACATTGAATATACCTGCTTTTCTGCCTTTCAAGTATACCAGCTTCCCAAATAGTTATTGATTTCCGAATTCTTTGTTTGATGACTAAAATTTTCTGCAATAAACAGGAGGAGGCTGATAACAAAATTCTGATGGACACATCCTTGTACACTAAAGTCCTCTCTGAACTTGTTGCTAACTCATCCTGTACTGACAACAAATACCCTTATATGTAGTTTACACAGCTTCCACAAGCCATTCGTATGAAACCCCTGACTTAGGCTTTCTTAGGTTGGGTATAGTAGCTTACTCTCAGCTTAGAACTTCTACAGATGGTTGCAAAGAGAGTATTTACAGTCTCATGATCCAACCAAGCAGAAACCCAAACTACATATCTAAGCTGTAGCAGTTGATGGTGCTATACCAGTCACTGGGAATAACATTTTGATCTGCCTGATTCATCCTCATCATCATCATTTAACATCCGCTTTCCATGCTAGCATGGGTTGGACGATTTGACTGAGGACTAGTGAACCAGATGGCTACACCAGGCTCCAATCTGATTTGGCAGAGTTTCTACGGCTAGATGCCCTTCATAATGCCAACCACTCCGAGAGTGTAGTGGGTGCTTTTGTTTGTTTGAGTGGGTTTCATGATTGTGTGGTTCCTTAATTACACAGGTTTCCACAGATTGTTGGAAATCAATAGCACTGTTTCTATGTCATTTTGTTTACAATGATTGTGCAACATGTCAAAATATGTCAAGAAGCCTGACATATTTCTAACAAGCATATGGAACACCATGAGATAGTTTTAGTAGGTTTAGATTAATACCAGAGATCATTACATCTCTGGTATGTTGCTTAATATTTCATTAACCCTTTCGTTACTGTATTTATTTGGAGATGCTCTGTGTTTCTTTCAATTACTTTAAATCATCATCATCATCGTTTAACGTCCACCTTCCATGCTAGCATGGGTTGGACGATTTGACTGACGACTGGTGATCGAGACGGCTACACCAGGCTCCAATCTGATTTGGCAGAGTTTCTACTGCTGGATGCCCTTCCTAACGCCAACCACTCCGAGAGTGGGTGCTTTTACGTGTCACCCGCACGATGGCCAGTCAGGTGGTACTGGCAACGGCCAAGCTCAAAATGGTTTATTTTACGTGCCACCTGCACAGGAAAGAATTTAGTAAAATAACTCAGTTATCATTCAGCTAGTGTTAGGAGCATAAATTGTGACTAAGGTTTGGTAGAAGATTTTAATTCAAAACTTATGGAACAAGACATTTGTACTACAGAGCCAGAAGCAGTTTCAGCTGGGTTGGTAACGAAAGGGTTAAAGAAACAAGATTTGAATGGTTTATTTTGAGAAAAAAAAGTTCCTATGTTAACCTATGTCATTCCTGATCCAGTACATCACCAAAGTCTTCCTAGTCATAGCAATGCTGTCTTTCTGTATTCCTAGTACTATTGTGTACAGTGCATCTTATTTAACACAGTAAGGTGTTATATGAGAAAGATTTAGCTGTTATTTCCAGCTCATCAGATGATTGCAAAGGGGCTCTCTTGCAGCTGGTCTGGATTAACTATCTCTGTCTTAGTTCATGATCTTCATTACTTGTTGATGTTCTATTGAAACCACATTTGTATCAATGGATATCTTGTCTTTATTATTTGCATATTGTCCTGAGATTTAGAACTTAAAAGCCCCTATTTTTTAAGATATAACTGTAACTTTAGTGTGCCCTCTGCACTTATTATTCAGTGTCTACCTAATTCACTTGTGGCACTGGTTTCTGAGATGTAGTCATGATTGATATTTTACTAGAGTAGATAGATAGCTGAATACATGCTTTTCAATGGTTGTTTTTATTTCCTTTTTCACCATTTTCTTGGATCATATACTAAATGAGTCACTATCTGGTTTACATATTACTCTTTTTTTTCTCTTTCAATCTCACTCTGTCTTTCACATTCTCTTTTCTTCTCTTTCTCTCTCTCTCTGTGCATATGTACACATTCATTGTGCTACATCAGCTTGTTTGCACATACATACTCTTATGCATACACCCACACAGTTGCAATGCTCCTACTAACCCATGTGTGAGTGTGTGTTGTGTTTATATAATACAATGCAATATGTCTACACTTTATCTAAACTCCCAGATTGTTTATTATTAAGTATTAAAGAAGCTTATTGTGAAACTGAATCTTGGTCCTTGCCATGTTATTAAATCTGAGACATGGGCCACTAAAGTCTATTGCTATGCACAAATTAACTGCAAACTAGGTGCTCTATTTCATGCATATAAAAATTTATGATTTTTAAATTTTTTATGTCTCTTGTTTTTATCTATTTTTAGTATACAATAAAATGTCTTAGTTTATCTTTAAGTTTCTGATTTTGTTGTTTTATTTTTTTAAATTCTTAAGTTTCAAGTCTGATAATTTAATTACATTTTCTATTTGTGTTTTCTTCTCTCCTGTACATAAATGTAATTTTCAAATTAATATTAGTAGTCTGCTGGTGTAGTTTTATAATGAGAGAATTATATTTTCTCTTTTATATATTTTGAAATCTTTTTAACCCTTTGTCTGGTGATACACAGGACATTATTTCTTTGGCATCCATGCATCATATGAGACACAAAACTTTTTTTTTTGTTTGTTTCCACTGCCAGAGTAACTTGGGACATATGAAAGGAAGTCTTTATTATTTGCTGCAGTCATTAGATTGTGTCCTTGTTGGGGCACTACCTCGAAAGGTTGTTTTTTAAGCCTGATACTTATTCTATCAGTCTCATTTTGCTGAACTGCTAAGTTACGGAAGCATAAGAAAAACCAACAGATGTTGTCAAGCAGTGGTGAGGAACAAATGCATGCACATGTGTACACACACACACAGATATATACCTGTATATACAATAGGCTTCCATACAGTTTCTAACTATCAAATCCACTCACAAGGCTTTGTTCAGCCTGATGCTATAGTAGGGGACGAGACAAGCTTCTTACCATTCAGCATTGCTTGCTTTATATTACTCAGAACATAAAAAACAAAGGCCAACTAAAAGTCTGAAAACATGAATGGATGTTTAGGACAAACGTCTGAAAATGCTTCAGACACTTCTTCAATAGATGCTTTCTCATATTTGATACTAAACATTTTCTTTTTACTTTTGTATATCAGTGTGTTGGAATTAGAATATTTTCAATTTCTAAATAAGTAATCTATTTTACATAGATTTTTTTTCTACTGATGAGTTATTATTTCTTTTTGGAAAAGGAATGACTGTCATCATTCTTATTTTTACTTTGTTGATAACTAAGAAGCCCGTTGTATATATGTATATATATGTATGTATGTGTTTGTGTGTCTGTGTTTGTCCCTCCACCATCGCTTGACAACCGATGCTGGTGTGTTTACGTCTCCATAACTTAGCGTTTCGGCAAAAAGAGACCGATAGAATAAGTACTAGGCTTCCAAAGAATAAGTCCTAGGGTCGATTTTCTCGACTAAAGGCGGTGCTCCAGCATGGCCACAGTCAAATGACTGAAACAAGTAAAAGAGTAAAAGAGTAACTCTAAAGCTTTAAATGAATATAGTGGTTTATTTATAGAATAAAAATTTAGAATTCTGTTTTTCTTAAAACAGTCACAACCATTTTACTTCCACATCTATCTTATTCAACTAAAGCCAGTTATTACTAGTAGTTTTCACCTAGTTCTCACCATTTTCCACCACTCTATTGCAAATGCTGTGACACGTTCTCTCCACTGTTGCTGACAACATATGGTTCCCTTAACCTCCAACTGCTTTTTTTTTTCTTTCTTTTTTTTTCACATATCTTAATTCAAACTATGTCCTCTTGCTAGACATCTTTCAAATCAGACACACCCCATTCCTTTTCTAGATGAAGCAAATCACACTCAGCTATACTGTTTTAGTCTTCTAAAACGTGACTCACAGAACTTTACATTTGTAACAGAGAAGGAACGAAAAATACGTCTGCAAAACCTGAAATCCAGAGGTTTTAAAGTAAACCTTGCAAAGACAAAAGTTTAGTTAGGAGGAAAGAAAATATTTCTCTATCTGGGATGTGGCTGTGCTGAATATGCAAGAAAGGGATAGGAAGGATTTCTGCACAATGTTTCAACTGTAAAGTTAACTATGGATATACAAAAGATGCAGTAGAATTCAAGAAAAGTTAACAGGACTTCTTTGTAGTAAGTCTACAAGAGTAAGCAGGATGAGCACCCATGAAATGAATCCCCTTCAAATGTCTGGAAGGTATCCTAGAAGTGGTTGACAGCTTCTGTTACCTAGGTAACATAATCAGCAGTGATTATTATGTTCCAAAAACATAATAAAAACTAGATGGGAAGAGTTCAGGTTGCTATTACCCTTGCTGGCAACAAAAGGATCCATTCTCTAAATGAAGGGCAGCTTGTATGATTCTTATGTACAAAGTGCAATACTGCACAGTAGCAAAATATTGGCATTGAATTTTTTATCTTGTTTCAGTCATTAGACTAGCCGTGCTGGGGCAGTATTTACTTTTTAAAGCCCGGTTATTATTCTATCAATCTCTTTTGTTGAACCACTCAGTTACAAGAATGTAAACAAACCAGCACTGGTTGTCAAGCACTAGGGTGGGGGCAACAAACACAGCTGTACACAGACATTGCGATGTCACCAACCAGTGTCAAATTAATCTCAGAACTAGAGGCAATCCAACAAAGCTACACGAAGAAGATAGCCTTTATGCAGCATATAAGCTATTGGGAAAGACTCAAGAGATTAAGACTCTATTCCTGAGAGCGTAGATGAGAAAGATATGCCATAATATACATCTGGAAGATCCTTGAAGAAATTGTCCCAAACTTTGGCATCGAAAGTTACACAAATAAAAGAACTGGACGCCATTGCATAGTGCCAGGGACTCCAAATTTGCCATCAAGATGTAGGACAAGATACTGCAATAGCCTGGGCTTCAGAGGTCCACAGCTCTTTAATATCCTCCCAAAGGATCTGAGAGACCTGCATGCAGTGGATGTAGGTGTCTTCAAGATGAGGCTGGACCTTTTCCTGTCAGGTGTCCCAGATGAACCAACTTCACGGCAGGAGGTGCAGATGAGAGCAGCTGCATCAAACTCTCTCATGCACCAAATGTCAATTCCTGAAGTAAAATTTGTGAAGTTAAATTGTGTAGCAACACCAAATGGTGGTGCCCCAGCATGGCCACAACTCATGAGCTGAAACTAGATAAAATGAAAAATGAACAAAAAATAAATAAAATACACACACACACACACATACAATAGGCTTCTTTCAGTTTCTGTCCACCAAATCCACTCACAAGGCTTTTTGTCAACCTGGTGCTATAATAGAATGAGGGGATATAGGGAGAGGTGGTGAAGGCTGATTTCAGTATGCTGAACCTTATGAAGGAGATGACAAATGACCACAGCAAGTGGCAATACATTGTACTGAGGAAGACCCATCCACCTCGTGTAAAAACAAGAGGCAAACTGATGATGACAGCAGCAGCAGTGGTGATGGTGGTGTTGGTGGTGGCGGTGGCGGCAGCAGCAATGGAAGAAGTTGGGGAGGAGGAGGAACTGAGATGTCAAACTTTTGAAGTTTTTCCGAACATTTGGTTGTCTGCAAAAACTGTTACAAGGACAGCAGTGTATTACAAAATAAAATATTTTTGTTAGTATTACGTGGTATTTAACATTTGTTTTTTTTTTTGTTGAATCACTGAATAATATTATCAAACAGGTTGAAGGTTTAAATTAGATCAGTTACTTTGCTTTGAATCGTTTCTCTGTTATACAAATGAATAATGTTAAGACACATCACTTGAAGTTTTAGTATAGCCACTGCACTCATCACTTAGGAAAGCTAAAGTTAATTAACCCTTTAGTGAGATGTGATGTCGACCCAAAATTTCAAATGGTCGTAGTCCTTGTGGCTTTTTACATATACAATATATGAATTAATTATAGTTAAAATAACTAAAAGCCACAAAATGTACCTCCACCATTTCTTCCCAGGTCAACCAACTGGGTAATATGCCCAATATTGGTCAGATTTATCAACCCTACCCATATATTTGTTATCTATATATATAAAAATGAGAATGTGTGTCTGTCTGTCTGTCTGTCTGTGTGAATCCCTAAAACTCGAGAACTACACAACCAATTTCATTCAAATTTTACAGATGCCTTACTTAGGGTTCCAGTTGTGTTTTAGTCAAAAAACATTTTAACTTCTTGCAGAGTTCGAGCCCACAGCAACATAATATCTCCTCCACTATTTAAGTATTACGTGTCAAAAGTGAAACAAAAACACTCATGTCAAATACTTTCACTTTAAAAATGAAACTATTCTACTAACTGAAACAATCACATTTCGATACTGTAATGACAGATACTTTCAGAGAGAGAGAGAAAGAGAGATGTATATGTATACACATAGATGTATATGTACACGTTATTCCACTAACTGAAACAATCACATTTCGATACTGTAATGACAGATACTTTCAGAGAGAGAGAGAGAAAGAGATGTATATGTACACGTATATGCATAGATATATATATATATATATATATATATAGATATAGATCTATATGCATACATGTATATGTATACACATGTGTAGATGTATATATATATATATAGATGTACATGTAATATGTACACATATATACATATATATACATGCATACAGATATCTATACATATATACACCCATCACACACAAACACATGTACACAAACACACACATTAGTAATTTGTTTTCTTATCCAAAACTACGTCAAAAGTACTGAACGGATCTTTATGAAATTTGGAAATTATATTCTATGTATAACGGCCATAACTCCCATGAAAATTCATATATTTTTGATGTTGATGAAATTTTAACCCGAACATAACAGATGAGCATTATTTGTAATTCAACGGTACAACGGTGTAAGACTACCCTTTCAGATATACTTACATTGTGATTTCTGCAATGTGGTGCATAAATTGTCAAGTAAATGAGACGCATCTTAGCCTCCACTGATTCACTTGCAAAGTGTTGAGTAAAATTATTTCGTTGCAGACCTCCTTTGGGTCTTTTTATTATCACTACGACACACATAGTCCCCAGTTGGTAACATTGATTTCAAGGCCCTCCTAGATGAGAGACTGGCATTCCACTTAATGTCTTTGTTCCATGCTGGCATGGATTGGAGAGTTATTAATGTAGAAATATGGTATCATAGCTACTAACAGTTGAGGGTTGCGTAGTCTAGACGGCGTTTTTAGATTTCATTATTCTCTTTAACCCGGGCAAAGCCGGGTATTTCTGCTAGTAATAAATATTCACTAGGGATTTCCCTCCAGCACCAACACCAGGTTGTTCATTAATAAACAGAAATAAAATCTGTCTTTTGTCTTTAAAAGCAGTAGCTAATAAATTTTCCTTTTGCATTTGTAAAATGTTCCCTCTTTTTTTAAATAAACCTTTACAGTTGCCCATAACAGTACTGCACTTGTAAGTACTTACATGGGCAAGATTTTCTGCCAAAGCTTTCCTTTTTTGTGACCTCGTTCCCAAGAAGGACAGCGTCTGCTACCCAGGCTACATCAATCTCTGGCGGAATTCCTTCTACACTGATTCTTATTGCTCTTAGTCCTCGGTAAGTGGGCAGAAGCACCGCCTGCTCACTCTTGATGGATGTCACTGCTTGTTTCCTTGCTGTTGCTGCGTCCTTGAACCTCACCTCCACTAATTCAAACATTGAACCTCTTGCAAGGTACACAATATCACTCCATATTGGTCTTGGAGCCTTTTCCACCTGGTCCATAGTCATAATGTCAGTTTTTCCTTTACTTATCAAAAAGGTTCGGTACATTATTGTCCTTTCCTTAATGTTATTACATGTCTCTTGGGGGAGGGACACAGCTTCACCTCAAAACCATCATGACTTAATAAATCTTTATACCTTCCAAATTTTCTGATACCCATTTCCTTCTGGCATTTTGCCACGTCGGTAAAATTCCTCTTCTCCTTCTTCTATTGATCGTCCATCTTCCGGACTGCCTCTAATAATTCCTCTTCCAATGACGATATGTCTGAGAAGCTATAGTCTTCTACAGACATATTTTTACTAAGCTATCTCCCCTCTCATGAGAAGAGAAAGCACAAACAAACAAACTGCTGCAAAGCAGTACAACACATTCAAATACTATAGAAAAAAACACCAGTACAAAAAGCAAAGTATAAAATATACAAATGTTGAAAAAACCTTGTGGTTTAAACAATTTCACAATATTTATACTTGAATAAAGGCAGGAAAGGCTTCATCTCGCATTATCTCAAAGCTACGAGAATTCAATAACGTGATTTGTTTATTTTTTTAGTGATTTTGTTGAGCAGTCGGATATGGCCGGATTTGGCCAGTTTGAATACTAAAGGATTAAACATCTGCTCACTTTGGTTCTTTAGCTTTTTACTAGTTTAAACTTGGCAATTTTGCGACAAGTTTTTGTTTTCTCATTTTGTTGTCTCATTTAGGGAGGGGAATATACCTAAATTATTTTTTACTGTCAATAATGAAATGGGTAAAGTTTGGTGAAGAAGGAGCTTGTACATGATTTCTTGGACTGTTAGAAATAGAAGTCAAAAGCATTATAAAATCACACTACTCCCCACCTCTTTTGTCTCTAATGAATAGGATAACCATATCGGAGAACATTAATTTAAGATAAACTTTCTGAAAAGATGAGATGGTCTTTGTCAGATTGCCTTTAACATTTAAACCAGCCATATCCAGCCAAAATATTCAATCCGCTTTATGTTGAGACTGGGCAAATCTGGCCCCTCACACCTATCCTACAATGTTATTCTAAAAATAAACTGCCATGTCATCAGAATCTTGAAGCTACAAGATGATGCATGATTAATTCAAAACAATCTGAATGCGAAGGGTTAAGCATAAATATAGGTCTATTTATCTTGGCTCCACCTGGTGTTAAAAAACAAATAACCAAAGTAATTATTTTTAACCTTAGTTTTTGTTTGACATCTCATTGATGTTTGATTATAAAGTGTTCCACTAATTACCTTCTAATAGGGCAATACTAAAATCAGTGTTATTTCCTCACCCTTCCACAAGTACTTTATGGCAGAAACAGTAAAGTGTTGGATGAAATATTTAGTTTCATCTTGCCATATTCTGAGTTCAAATTTTACTAGTACTGACTTTGTTGTTTATCCATCTGTCATAAGTAAAATAAAAATTACTTCTATTCATGGACTTGGACTGTGAGTCTACCACTTATATCCCTTTTCTGGCCAATGTACGAAATCATATAATAAATAAACAAACCAACAACAAAGTTTTATTTGTCTTGCTAGAAACAGGATAGGCACGTTGAATAATGTAGTTTTTAAACACACTGTCTGGAAAAAAGAACACAGGATGGTCACAACTGGAATACATTTATTGTTGCTGCTATTTATGGAATAGGGAAATTCTGGTATATAATTGTCACCATGAGACACAGCTGACTGAGTTTTAATTGTGTCTAGTCTATCAAATGAAGAGTTAATGTTTTGTATAAAATAAGCACTTCTGTGCTGTGTCCTTGACTCAAATCTTCCTGGTTCACCTAACTGTAAATAGGTAATGAGTATACTGTTTGAGTATTTTGCTAGCTTGCAGTGCTAAGTTCAACCTGCGAGTGAAATTTCCAACAGACTGGAGTTCTTCTGTATAGAACACTAGTCTTTCATACATAGCATTTGCAGTTGCTCAAGTACCTATTCTCAATGGGCAACTGAACAGAGATATACAGATGTTATAAGTACTCTGCTAAGTGAAAAAATATAATGCCTACAATCTGTGAACTGATGATCCATCATTATCATAACCACTTAGTAATACAAAAATATGAATTATATAAGTTTGTAAATAGGAAAACATTCTTATTGATTAGACCCGTTCTTAATGTAGAATTGGATGTGATGTGACTTGATACCATGTATTATAGTTTACTAATTGTTTTAGGTGTGTATATAGTCACTAGCAGACACGGACACCCTCTCTACTCTTCCACTCTTGTCCCAGCAGAACATTCAGGATGTAGCAGCTGGAGAGAGATTGTGTGTGTGTGTTGCACCACCACTGGCTGGTATTTGTTTTTAGCTAAGTAGACTGGAATAACATGAATAAAGTGCCTTGCTCAAGGAGACAATGAGTCACCCAGTTCAGGAATTGAAGCCACAACCTTATGATCATGATCCCTACACTTGACCACAAGTCTTTCTAGATAAAGCAAAATTAGCTTAAAAGGTAGACTGGGCATTAAAGACCTGTTAATGTATCTCTCTATGAGAAACAATTATATTGGTTGGGACATATGATACAAAGGGACAATATTGCTATGTGCAACAGGGCTGTGCTGCTAATTTAAAAGAACCCCATGAAAGGGAAGAAAGTGGTCAAGTGAATTCTATCTCCCATAGGATGCTAGGCCCTGGGGATAAGATAACGATTGTAACACTAGTGATTATGCTTCGTGGCAGGCCTACTCAACCCATACCTTCATGATTAAACGGAATATTTAAAATGATAATTTAAGTGCATTTGTTTTATAGCTGGAATCCTACATAAAGCAATACTTGTTCAATATCAAAGTCAGTTATACAAATTCTTCATTGTTAAAAGAATAAACCTATTAGTTACTTCATTTTTTTTTTTTTTTTTTTTTTTGCAAATTTAAACATTTTGTTGTCTTATTAAGCCCTGATTGTGCAAATGTTTTATTGAAGGCATTCTGGCTGTAACCACTTTGATTATTTGCAAATTGCATTACCTGATATGTTTTTCCTTCATTTTAAAACAGTAAGATTTTGATTGAAAGATATTTGGATGCTTTTCCTTGCAGTTTAAGCAACTGCATAGAGGCTTAGTTGTTTTTTTTCCACTTGGTACCTTCCTTATCACTAACCATTCTTCTGTGAAAGAGAATGAAAATTTGTTTATCAGGGAGGCTTATGGAAGCAGAGATAATCTCTTTATCAAAGGGGGACAGCATATTGGTCAATAGTCCAGCTTAAGAATAAAATTTGAACTGTTCTGTGTTGTATGTGTGACAGTGGAGTAATGTCCAGTATATTAATATTATGTTTATGTTTATCTCTTTAACAGTTAAAGCAGGAGGCATGAGAATTGTCCAGCATAAACGACCAACAGATTCTAAGGTATCAGATACGCAACTCACTGCTGAAGAGCTGGAGCAGTATGGTGTTAGGTAAGATGATCATCATCATCATCACCATCATCAGAATTATTAGCACACTGGGCAAAATGCGTAGCTGCATTTTGTCCGTCTTCATGTTCTGAGTTCAAATTCCGCCGAGGTCAACTTTGCCTTCCATCCTTTCGGGGGTCGATGAAATAAGTATCAGTTACACAGTGGGGTCGATATAATCAACTGACACCCCTCCCCCAAAATTTCACGCCTTGTGCCTATAGTAGAAACAATTATTATTATTATTATTATTATTATTATATAAGGTAGCAAGCTGGCAGGATCATTTGCATGCTGAGCAAAATGCTTAGCAGTCTTTCGTCTGTCTATGTTTTTAGTTCAAATTCTATCAAGGTTGATTTTGCCTTTCATCCTTTCTGGGTCAATAAAATAAGTACCAGTTGAGTGCTGGTGGGGGTCAGTGTAATCGATTTACCCTCTCCACCAAAATTTCAGGCTTTGTGCCTGTATTATTAATCATTATTAAGAGAGTAATGGATACTTAGAATCATTAATGTTGGACAAAATGCTTTGTATTTAATTTCATACTGAAGTTCAAATCTTATGTCTACATTGTTCTTCATCCTTCTGGAGTCAGTGAAAATGCAGTATTGGAAGTGATTTAAGTAACTGATCCCTTTCTCCAAATTGTGTCTATGTTAGAATCAATTATTATTAGATGGATGTTAGAATTAGTAGAGTGATGAGCAAAATATATTGTGGTAATACTTAACTATTGTATTTTCTAGCATACAAGTCAATGTACATAACATAAACATATAGTGTAAACATTCAAACATCATCACTGTCTTTCCAAATCTTACTACATTTCCCATAAAATTTTTGTTCCTTCAAAGTTGTCTTGGTGTCTAAGTTGCCTTACCTCTTTTGGCTGTAAGCTTTGGTTTGAAAAAGTTGACTTGTATACAGGAAAATACAATATATTCTTTTCCTTTCTTGGTCTAGTTACTGCCAAGGTCAACTTTCACCTGTTAATCAATTCAGGAGAATAGGTTAGCAGTGGTATACATCATTGTAAGGGTTATATATATATACATCATGTGGTTATTTGTCTAGTGTTACCAAAAGTAAGCCAACTGCTGCTCTATTTAATTTTTTTTCCTTTTCTTTTCTTCAGTCCCAAATCTGACAAGAAAAATCAAACACTAATTGTATCGGGTGCAGTGATAAAGGTATTGGTTTTTGTTGTTTTTTTCTTCTTTGCCATCCTTTTTCCATGTTAACTTCGTCTATTTCATGTACTGTAAGTGCTAATAAATGATTTTTGCAATGATATTGTTTCTATCACGATTAATCCATTAACATTTAGACCAGCCATAGCTGGCCAAAAAATATTCTACCTGTTTGTGTGTTGAAATTGGCCAGATCCAGCCTCTCACACATACCCTACAATATCATTGTAACAATAAAAAAAAACATTGAAATCTTGAAGCTACAAGATAGTGCCAATGAGTAATCCGAATGCTAAAGTGTTAAAGGTATGTATACTAATTAGGACAATACGCTGAATTCAATTCAGTCACCTATGGTATAACTCCTTCATCATCATCATTATTTAATGTCCTCCTTCCATGCTGGCATGGGTTGGACAGTTTGACAGGAGCTGGCCAGGTGGGAGCCTGTGCTATGCTCCTGAGTGTGCTTTGACATGGTTTTTACAGCTGGATGCCCTTCCTAACACCAACCACTCAGTAGAGTGGGCTGAATGCTTTTTACATGGCATTCACACAGGTGAGGTTATTTTTGGTATGGTTCTTACAGCTGGATGCCTTTCCAAATGTCAACCACTTTACAGTGTGGACTGGGTGCTTTTTAAGTGACACCTGCACTGGCTGGGTCCCCAAGTGACTTTACAAGACAAACATGGTGACCCCCACCAGTGGAGGTGCCAATTACAAAGCACCTAGTCAACTTCAATCTATATAATTTTGTGGTTATTTTTCCTTTTGATCCTAATTTTTAATTTTCTATTTTTTAAAATCTGTTTAGGGTGATCGTGACTTTCCTGAAGTTACCAAGACATTCCATGATAAACCTCTACCTATACATGAGAAACGTCCTATGCAAACACAGTATCCGATTCAACAGCCAAGAAAGTAGAGGACTGTGAACAGATTTGTAACGAGAAGAATCAGTCTTCAGTGCTTCCTCTGTGTGCCTCCATCCACTAAAATCTATTGATATAATCCCCCAAAATACATATCTACAGTTTATCATATTTGATTTCATTATTATTCTTTTACTTCCTCTTCTTTGAATTCATTATAGTTTTCTCTTATAAATTTTTGGCCTTGTGCCCAAGTTAGAAATTGTTTGATTATTCTATATACTCTGAATTGAAATCCTGCCAGAGCCAACTTTACTTTTCTTCTGAATTCAAGAAAATAAGGACCAGTCAAGTATTGTGATCTATGCAATTGACTACACCCTTCCCTTAATGTGCTAAATTAGAAATTGTTACCAGCACAATCGAGGGTAATAGGTTGACAGGGTTGGTAGAGCATTGAACAAAATACTTTGCAGTATTTATGTTCTGAGTTCAAATCCTGCTGAGGCCAAACTTTGCCTTTCGTCCTTCCAGAGTTGATAATATAAAGTACCAGTCAAGTACTGTGGTTGATGATATCAACTTATCACTTCCCCTTCAAAATTGCTGGCTTTGTACCTAAATCAGAAACCATCATTAGAGTGGTAGATTGGCAGAATCATGAGACCATCAGGCAAAATGCCTTGTGGTATTTGTTCCAGCTCTTTACATTCTGAGTTCAAATCTTGCCAATGTCAACTTTACCTTTCATTCCTGTAGGTTGACAAAATAAAGTACCAGCTAGGTACTCGGGTTGAGGGTAATAACTAATGCCTCCCCTCCCCCAACTTCAAAATAGCTGGCTTTGTACCTAAATAAGAAATAATTATTATTGTTAATGTTCTTGAGAAGAAATTAATAAAAAATTCAAATTCACTTTTAATAATCCTTTTATGTGCAGTGAGGGACATTGTTTTTTGGTTTCTATTCATTATTCTTTTGAAAAATTTCATTTTCATATACTTCAGTGTCTTTTATCTTTCTAAAATTATTTGGTAACAAAGATCAAACTGAGTGGGGTAGAAACGGTCCAGTGCTGGAACTAAATGCTTTGTGCTATTTAGTTACGTCCCTTTACATGTGTGACCAGTTCAAATTTGCAAGAGGCAAGTTTTCTTTTTGATACGATGAGGGTCAATAAAATAAGCACCAATAGAAGCAAAGAATAAGGTGAGGGGTCAGTTCAATTGATTTCACTTCCCTACGAATTTGTATCCATGTGCCAGTGTAAGAAATCATTACTACACATGCATTTTATTAATAGTTGGCAGCTCTTCTATTGTCATAAACACCAGCCAGGTCTTCTTCAGATAGCATTTCAATGAAGAAAGTATCTTAACAGAAGTCAGCTCTACTAATAACATATGTGTGTGTATATGTACATATACATACATACACACATTGAGTGCTCTTTATTCATGATGTCACATACTGACATAAGTTTGTATGTTGTACCATGTATACATGTAAACAGTATAATAGATTTCCATGTGACTTTTACCTCACAGCATAAAGTTTATTCAATTGCATCAACTTTTTGATGTTACTGTTTGCTGGCACAGACTATCACTAGTTTCCTCAGTTTCTATTGTTTCACACACACACACGTTTATTTTCCTTCAAAGAAAAACAACATTGCAATAATTATATCCATGATACAACTGTAAAATTAAATCAAAATAATATTAGAGGTTAAAGTGTACCAAACATTAAAAGAACAGGAGCAAACTTTATTGAGAATTTACAGTTTTCCTAATGACATATTGAATTACTATTATTTTTCAATTTTGGTTTTATTTTTCAATGGAAATGATTTTTTTCTAGGTAATTTAGTAAATATTTGTGAAGATTAAAGAAGATAAATTACTTGTTGGTTAATTTTATTACATATAAACAAATACAGTCCCTATCCCCAAGGAGGCAAATTAGACATTTTTTTTTCTCCTCTGGAACCAAGGAATTTCATTCTTTTCCCCTTTTTCGTTTTGTTCTTTGTTGAAAGCTATTTTCATGAGTTTTTAACTTGTGGTTTTGCTATACCTTTGTAATCTAAAGAAAAGATTGTTAATTTTTTTTCGAATGGCTCATGATTATTTTCAAATTGCCATTTTAAAAATTGGAAAATTTTGTAAAAATAAAGAATATTTGAAAAATGTCTTTTTTTTTTTGTTTTTGTTAATACAAAACAGATAAGATTTTTTTTCTGTAACAATTAGAGCCAATGATTAAGAAATAATAATTTATCAACTTATTTATTATATTGTTTTACATCTATTCTTCTCGACATGGCAGGTTAAGAAGTGTGCTTTTCAATTATATGTTTACAGATTCAATTCTACTTCATTACATTTTAAGTTTCTTGGGTCAATCCAAACTTGTGAGTGTGATTCTCAAGATAGAATGTGTGTGGAAAGCTTGTCTCGACTGTACCTGATTCTGGATAGTAGACTTAATCTGTTTAACACCACCACCTGGAATTTAAGCAACTTTGTTGCCAGTATTTTGACCAGGTTCTTAGTTTGAGGATGACTTACTATCTCAACGTGCTATGTTCTCCTGTAACTATCCATGAAACATGTTTTTTGGGGTGGGAGGCATCTCCACACATACTTAGAGGTTGTAAGGTTGAGTGTTAGAATTAAGTCAATAAACAAATGTTATGTGAGTGATTGCATCCTGATATACAGCAGCTTAAACCCTGCTCTGCAATACCTCTGAAATATGGCAACTTCCCATCTCAGTTACTATGTAAATCTCACCTTTTGGGATCAAATATTCTCAGATCTTGCCGAATAGTTTCTTACCAAGTCTGAGTTAACCGTCACCTACTTGTAGATCTGTTTTACTTAATACCCACACCATTCTGTATTACATGCTGGTATGGGTTGGACAGTTTGACAGGATCAAGCTAGCTAGAGGATTGCATCGAGTTCTAATTGTGTTGGTAAAGATTTTAAAGCAGGGCCTCTCGAAGTAAAAGGCAGATTGTGTGATGCCTGTGTGCAAACAGCCATGCTACACAGCAGTGAAACATGGGCTGTGACTGCTGAGAACATGTGTAGGCTCGTTAGAAATGAAGTTAGTATCCTTCACTATATGTGTAATGTCTGTGTGCATGCACAACAGCGTGTTTTGGGTGAAAAGTTGGGCATAAGCGGCATCAGATGTGATGTGCAAGAGAGATGACTGCACTGATATGGTCATATGTGTATACATGAGGACAGCTGTGTGAAGAAGTACCGATCTCTGACTGTGGAGAGAACCTGTGGAAGAGGTAGACTCATGGAGACGAGGTGAAGAAGTTTGATCGTCAAATGTTTGGCAATGACAAGCGACTGAGACCATTGGCAATATGCTGTGCTTGAGAAGACCCATCAAACCAAGTGAAATCATAGTTGTGGCCGATGCCAGTGTCATAACTGGCATGTAAAAAGCACCCTTCAAATGTTGAGCAATATGCCGTGCTTGAGAAGACCCATCGGTCAATTGAAATCATACTTGTGGCTGATGCCAGTGTCACATAACTAGTATGTAAAAAACACTGTTAGAACGTTGGGCATCATGGAGGCAGTGACAAGTGACTGAGACCTTTGGCAATATACCGCGCTTGAGAGAACCTATCAAGCCAAGTGAGATTGTGGCTGTGGCTGATACCAGCGTTACGTAACTGGTATGTAAAAAGCACCTACTACACTCTTGGAGTGGATGGTGTTAGGAAGGGCATCCAGCTGTAGAAATGCCAAATTAGATTGGAATCTAGTGCAGCTTACCAGTTTTCAGTCAAACCATCCAACCGATGCTAGCATGGAAAACAGACATTAAATGATGATGATGATGTATATAAGTAGCAGATTGAAGTAAGGCTTATGAGCCATGTACCACATTATTCAATAATTATTAAATAGAATCCTGCACCGAAGAAAAAAAAAATTAAACTCTCAATACCCAGCCATAGAATTGCC
Organism: Octopus bimaculoides; assembly: GCF_046866305.1. Lineage (NCBI taxonomy): Eukaryota > Metazoa > Mollusca > Cephalopoda > Octopoda > Octopodidae > Octopus > Octopus bimaculoides. The sequence goes on along the minus strand of NC_142930.1, from coordinate 95,790,495 downwards.
AAAATGTGACTTAAAATGTCTTCGTTCAATCACCACACATCTAATTAATGGCCAATTACAAGCGGTATGTGAAATATATTCCATTTCCAATCCTGCATATCCTAGTGATAATTGTAGAAAACTAATTTATGATTTACAGGACCAGCACAAAGTCCAACTGTGCTCTAACTGAATTTTAGATGCATGGAGAGTTGCTGTTTTGCAAAAACTCTTTATGTCAACAGTGGATAAAAGACATAAGACTGATGATGCCTTGTTATGACAGCAAATGAGTAAGGAAAACTATAAAACAATAAAATCAAGACCATGTTTGTCAGTAAGGGGTTATTAGTTTCGCAGTTTGATAAAAAATCATAAACATTTTCATATTCTGTTCCGTGATGGATCCTGAAATACAGCAGCTTAAACCCTGCTCTGTGACACCTCTGAAATATGGCAACTTTCCATCTGTTGATACTATGTAAATCTCACCTTTTGGGGTTAGATATTCTCAGATTTAGCTAAATAATATCTTAGCAAATATTAGAGATAACCATCACCATTATTCTCACCTGCAAAAATCTTTGATATGCACATCTTATTCCAGAATTTGGGTGAGGCACATATTAGAGTTGAAAATTCTGGAAACATACATTGTTTGTAGAGTTATGTATCAAAATAGGAAGGTGGAGAAATTTTTTGGAATTATTTATTTGGGATAAACATGTAAGAAATTTCCTGCTGGAATTTCTTCAGACAGAGAAATAATGTAGCACTTTTGTTTTCTATTAGCAAATGAAATGTATAATGGAGAATAGATAATACCAAAACCATTTTTCAACATGGGACTCTTATAGTAAAGTTGATTGAATGCTATATACATCTCATTATCCAGATACATTTTGACATGTGAATCTGATAAAAATAAATTTTTGCCATTCAATCATGTATTGTTATAGTGAATGCCAGTAAAACTGATCCTTATGTGAAAAGAAAAACTAATTACTATGCCAAAGGAAAAGATTTGTATAATAGCTGTCTATGATATTGTTATAAATGTAGTTATTGAGTCATGATTGCTCTCTTTTTCTGACTTGTGTAAATACTATTTTTAATGTTTTTTTTGTTTTATATAAGGTGTCTTGAAAATGATGAATAACTGGTAAAATACATTAGGTAAACTGTATCAAAGTTTATATAAGCCATATGATGCAGGTTCGCATTACTAAATGAATTGAGCTAATAAAGGAACTGTTATGTAAGTGCTCTGTCTGCGAAAAATAACAGTCAAATCGCCATCAAATCACTCGTTACCGTCTTTAAAAGTTTTTTAAAAAATTGACACCTCAGATAATGTGGTCTCAGAAAAAGATGAGATAGTCTAGGTTGGAATGCTTTTGATCGTAGGGCTACTCGAACAAGGCTAAACTGAAATCGTCAACAATTAAACAGATTTCGATCTAATGAAGGAGCTTCTAGTCGGTCGTTCGACATTTCTTCCAGATGACACCTTAATGTTTTAGAAAATAAAACACAATGGATATAACCGTAGTAAGATTATCTGAAAAACAAAAGGTCAAGCAGCTGGAATGCTTTTTGATCATAGTTCCCTTTGATAAAGAGATGACTGGAGTCTAAACAACAACCACATGCATTGTTAATAAGCCTATTGTATAATTTACCTCCCTTGGATGTGGGAACTATTTGAGTTATCTCCTTTGCTGTAGATCTATCATTCAACTCTTGAAATGGGATTTACCTTTTTATTTGCCTTAGGCTGGACAATATGGAAACATTTCTATAAATGTTTTATATGATTTATATCTTTAAAAATGATCTCGTCTACGTTTATACCTTTACAGATATGTATATTTAATGTAGTCGTTGGTTGTGACCGGTCAGGAAGTTAATATTCGTTTCACGTCTCTTATTGCTCCTAGCAATATAGATGACTCATAAGAGCTGTTAGCTGGAGGCACATAACCTCCGGCCAGCAGGTTTGATGAGTCGCCTGTACTACTAAGAGTAATAACAGACGTGGTAACTTTCTGACCGGCCATAACTAACGACTACATTAAATATTACTCCTCAAAAAAATTTTCGTGGGCCTTTTTTTTTTTTTCTTTTGACTTATGCACAACTAACCAATTATATATATATTCCAAAATTTTTGAGGAAAAAAAAAATTAAATCCTTGTATTTTAAATATAACTACCACCACTACAAAAGCAAAAAAAAAAACCCACCATGCTATCACTAAAATAAATTTTCTTTTCGTTACTTTTAGTCATTTTATTGTAAAAATTTTTAAGGCTTCCCCCATCATTTTGAAGTGCGTGGTAAAAAATCAAATGGAAAAATCTTAGCGAAAATGTAGAAAATCCTACGTATGTGGGACAGCTATGCCGAAACTCCACTGCCATCTTTTTTAAATTTTATTTTCCTTTGTGAGATTTGAATTATCCTGTACCACAAAATATACGAACTTGTCCACATTTATGAATTTCACTAAAATTATCCGGCAAACATAAAAACATGGTCATTTATGTTGTAGAGAGTTGTTCCCCTTGAAAATGTTCAATTGTTATTGCAGTTTGCTGTTCAGCCCCTGTGCACTCTAATTCATCAAATCTATTTGATCATTCCGTTGCTTATATCTGTATTTATGTCAGTGATTACTAGTTAGGATGTTGGACGTACAATCATAAGGTAGTGGGTTCGGTTCCTACACTGGACGGTACATTGTGTTCGTGACAAATCATTTCATTTCACATTGCTCCAGTCTACTCTGTTAAAAATGAGTACCAGCAACGGCTGGGGGTTAAATTCCGTCATGGCGACGTGGGTGGGTGACGTTACTCTTGGTCACTTCTAGCTATGGAAGCCGAAAAAGAACTCCGGTTCAATGAGCTTGTAGGTTCGTGACACACCTAAGACTACGTTTCTAAGACAAATGTCTGATTTTGAGGAAAACATAACTGCCGTTTCTAGTTGATCAATATACCACCCAGATGCTTCTTCGACGACTCGTTATTAAATGAATTAGTTTACACGCTGTTTAAATTTTATTTCAGCACTATATACCGACATGATTCATTCAAATTATTTTATTTAATCAATTAGTCCAGCTAAACTTTGAAAATACTAACACTGCTTAATTCCACTTGATAGAGAACAAACAGCACAAATTAACGATTACTACAGTATGAGTTATGATTAAATATGCCCTGGGTTATATCTGTATATATTCAGTTTCATTGTGAATTTAAACCAGTAGGAAGGATGCTTTTCAGTAGCATGGGATGAGGATCTGACCCAGACATGGGCAACCCTTTTTTGAGAGGCAGGCCACACAAGACACAGACCACCATCAGACAAGTCAGACTACTTAAAAATTCAGGGCAATTTTCCATTTAGGCATGCCATTCAGAAAGTCCTATGGCTGATCAAATTAATTTAGCTGTCTTTATGCTGATGCTTACTCACTTCTCTCTCCCAAGATTTCAAGAGAAAGTGGATCTATTTTAAAACGGGGCCACATTTTTCATTAATGTTTTACGTAGTGTTTTTGGTACGGAAAGACTTTCAAACTTCGTTTACTTATCTATTTTGTGTTATAGAACAGAAAAATATTTTTGTATTCGAATTTATTTCATGTAAAAAATTGTCTTATTTCGATAATTTCAACCAATCACTGACAAGTATTCAGTTGTTTACATTTACTCCTTTGGCTGATTAAGCGATGTAATGCATATTTAATCTCCATACCTTCGTCTTATTTGCTTTTTTCATTTTAAATTTGCTTTAACCCTAACCCTAACCCTAGGGTTAGGGTTAATTGTTTCAGAATCGTTTGTTTATGTAGTCGGCACTTAATGTATATCGGCTGAATGGACGTCAGTGATTGGTTGAAATTACAGAAATACGACAACTTTAACATGGAATAACTTATGGATTTCTTTTTTTTTTAAGAAGACTAAGAGAAAAAGATGTTTTATATGACACATTCTACCAGTGTTCCAAGTTTCAAAGTGTTTCGTTAATGAAAAATGTGGCCCCCGTTTTAAAAAAGATCCGAGAAAGTCATGGAAATTTTTTTTGTTTTTCTCAAATTTGGCAAGGTTGGAAGAATACTACCATAGATGACCTGCTTTTTTCCCCCCTCATAACCTCCAAGACTTGTGGGAGGTAGGAGGAAGTTATCCCCAAACCAGAGACTTGATTTGAACAGTGAACTTCTCAACAGAATTAACTTTTCAAAAAGTTACCCAAAGATCAAGTATTGGTGTTAAACTGGGAAACAAATTAAGTTTACCACCCAAAAGCTTCGAAACACAAAGACCCAGAAAAAATTCTGCCAGCTATCTCATCCAATGTTCTCACAATACAATACCTGTTAATTCACTGCCCTGAACTAATGCATTGTTTTATGTACCATGAAAGGATGAAAGACTGAGCTAATCTCCGTAGAGTTTGAACTCAGAATGCAGAGAGCCAGAACAAATTCTAGGAGGCATCTCATCTAATGTACTAACAATACTTGTCAATCCACTGCCCTGGACTGGTACTTTTTCTCCGCTTCAAAAATACAAATCTTAATCTCTCTTTTAAACAAACCCAAAGGAGGCCCATCCTCTATGTGGTTGTTGAGTATGCTAGAAATAGCAGAAATCACATGAGACTCAAAAGGAATTTTTTTAACATAATTGTATTTAAATCATCAAAATGTATTAGGAAACAAAATTGAGATGCATGAAATATCTTCTCTTCCTTCTAATGTTTTACACATAACATTCTGATATAATCATAATCAACACAAGTTAAAAGTTATTTATCTTTTTAGCTTTCAGCTTTTGCTGGTTTCAGTCATCAGATTAGTGTTGAGATACTGCCTTGAAGAATTTTAGTCAAAGGAATCAACCCCAGTACTTGTAAGCCTGGTACTTATTCTATCCATCATTTTTGCCAAACCTAGGTTATCGGAATGGTGAAAGACAAATACAGACACTAAGACACACACATATACATATATATATAGGAAAACCATCATGTATGTATGTGTGTGTGTGTCTTTGTGTTTGTTCCCTACCATTGTTTGACAACCAATGTTGGAGTGTTTATGTCCCAGTAACTCAGCAAAAAAGACAAACAGAATAATTACCAGGCTTTAAAAAAATAAAATAGGTACTGGGGTCAATTCATTCAACTAAAAATTCTTCAAAGCAGTGTCTAAGCATGGCTGCAGTCTAATGACTGAAACGAGTAAAAGATATATATATATATATATATATGCATGTATGTGTGTGTGTACACACATGACAGGCTTCTTTCAGTTCCCACCTACCAAATCCACTCACAAGGCTTTGATTGGTCCAAGGCTATACTAGATGTCCAAGGTGTTATGCTGTGGGACTGAACCTAGAACCATGTAGTTGGGAAGCAAACTTCTTACCACACAGCCATGCCTGTTATTTGTAGAAAATTTCATTAACAAATATCCATTTTTCACAAACTGATAGGAAAACAAAGACAGCAGGTTACTCTTCTGTAGTTAGGCCCATTGTCAGATCTGGCACACAGTAATAAGGAAAACGGGCTGTCTTTATTATTGTAGATGTCAATGTTTTTAACAACCAGATGCCCTACCTATAATCAACCATTTTATTTAAGTTCCACTCAGTAAGTGACTGCTAACATACTTTATTGATTCTAGAAGGAAGAAAGAAATTACATCAACCCCAGTGCTTGACTGGTAATTATTTTATTGACCCCGAAAGGATGAAAGGCAAAGTCAACCACAGCAGAATTTGAACTCAGAACGTAAAGACACTAAATGCCACTAAGCATTTTGCCTGGCAAGCTAACGATTCTGCCAGTTTGCCACCTTAATAGCAATAAAGGTCTCAAATTTTAGCACAATGCCTGAAATTCCGGGGGAAGGGAAGGGATTAGTCAATTACATCAACCCCAGTGATTGACTAGTACCTATTTTATTGAACCTGAAAAGATGAAAGGCTAAGTTGACCATGGCCGAATTTGAACTCAGAATGTAAGGGCAGACAAAATGCTGCTAAGCATTTTTGCCCAGCATACTAATGATTCTGCCAACTTACTGCAATAATAATAATAATAATAATAATAATAATGATGATGATGATGATGATGATGATGATGATGATGATGATGATGATGATGATGATGATGATGATGATGATGATGATGATGATGATGATGATGATGATGATGATGATGATGATGATGATGATGATGATGATGATGATGATGACGACGACGACGACGACGACGACGACGACGACGACGACGACGACGACGACGACGACGACGACGACGACGACGACGACGACGACGACGACGACGACGACGACGACGACGACGACGACGACGACGACGACGACGACGACGACGACGACGACGACGACGACGACGACGACGACGACGACGACGACGACGACGACGACGACGACGACGACGACGACGACGACGACGACGACGACGACGACGACGACGACGACGACGACGACGACGACGACGACGACGACGACAACAACAACAACTGCTCTGATGCAGTACCAAGCACTGACTCTCATGACATGTTTTGTCTTGGCATAAAAGATGGGCTACAGTAAATATTCTGTTCAATACCACAGATTTGCTTGTCAGTTGTTTGACTTGGAACACAAGGAAATAAACAGAGAAAAAAACTTGTGGATTTAGCAGTCAATCATGGCGACTGGTTGGAAAAAGGTGCAGACATGGCTGTGTGGTGAAAAGTTGGCTTCCTAACCACATAGTCCCATTGCATACCACCTTGGGTAAGTGTCTTTTACTATAGCCCTGGGACTGACCAAAGCCTTGTGAATGGATTTTGGTAGATGGAAACTGAAGGAAGCCTGTCATATCTATGTATGTGTGCATGTGTCCTCTTGTCGTGACATTACATAATAGTAATAAATGCATGTTATTGTCATGAAACAGTGTCATTCATTTCCACTATTCTATAGAAACGGGCATTCAGCTATAAAAAAAAATCTGCCTCAGATAAACTCCATACAAACATGGAAATGTGCACATTAAAATAACGATGATTATGATGATGATATTGGCTTTGTCTGAAGGAAGGTGTTGTGCTTATAGTTTTTCAAAAGCCCTTCGTGACAGAGAAGATTCACCATTCTGCTTACATTGTAGAAAGTTGTTAACTGTAGTAAAGACACATACAAGAAGGAGGCACCTGGCATTTTTGGAAGAAAGGACAGATTGTAGTTATTAATGCAAGTATGATGGTGGGGTCGGATACAATGTGCGAATAAAAAAAGGACATAACAAAACAATGTGTGTGTGTGTTATAAACAAAAAGCAAATAATAAATAATGGTTTCTAATTTTGGCACAAGGCCAGCAACGTTAAGGTATGGAGTAAATCAATGTAAATAGCTCCAGTATTTGATTAGTCATTTATTTTATCAACTTCTAAAGGATGAAAGGCAAAGTCAACCAAGGCAGAATTTGAACTTGGAAATGCTGCAAATCATTCTGCTCAATGTGCTAACAATTTTGCCAGCTGACTACTTTTCAAATAATAAATAGTAAAATTTAAATGGGTTTCTTTTATGCCTTTTTTTTAGTGTGGCAGGGGTTTTAATTTCAGAAACAAAGAATTGTGAGATAGATTGAATAATGGTAACTGCTTACCAAAAATACTATGAAAAAAAAAAAAAGAAAGAAAGGAAGAAAAGAAAAATCCAGAGTTTTTACATTTGTTTTAATGCAATATTTTTAATAAAAAGATGTGTATTATCAGTCAATTCAGTTATCTATGAAAGACAATTACAATAAATGAATTATTTGTATAAGTTATAGACAACACAAGCAAATTTTTTTAACCAATTTGTTTTGTAATGTTTCAGTAAAAATTAGAAACAGAAAACAGACCCTCCCCCAACCCATTTCCTCCACAAAAAAAAAAAATCTGTATTTGTATAGATTTTTAAAACTTCATATAATGTTTATTATGTTCTCTGTTCCTGTATTTCATGTCTGCAATTGAATTTTCTCTTTCTCCCACCCTTTATTATTTTTTTCATTTTTTGTTTTTTTTTGTTTTTTTTTCAGTATTTTGTTCTTGATGGTCTTTCAACTGAAAATATCAGAGAAATTTCGGAAGTTGAAAAAAAAAAAAAATTATTTATTATTTTGTTTGATTTTGTATTATGGTTGTTTCATTAATACTGTTTACTTCGTATCTAAAATAAAGTTTGTATTTAAAAGTTCCAAAATTCTGAAATTCCTGTTGGCTTTGTTGTATTATGAAGAACTGAGATCACAGACACACAGATGTAATAAATGACTTTTTTTATTATTGCTACTGCTGCTGCTATTGGTAACGATACATTGATGTTGCCTGAAATGTATTATTTGATTAACCATTAATGTCCTGTCTGTTTCTCCTTCTTTTTCTCCATATATATATATATATATATATATATATATATATATATATATATATATAATATATATATACACACACATTATATATACACGTGTGTGTATGCATACATGCACACACACACACATATAAATCAGATTTGTTCATTATTTAACATAGACATTCCACAAAGTCATTATGTTAATGATTTCATTTAACAAGTCAACAAAGCAAGTTTTTGTAAGAGAGAGAGGGTGGGATTTTAATCAACTGATTTGACACAAATATATTACTGGTATCTATTGACTCCACAGAATATAGTTTAATGCCTAAGTCAGATAAAGAAAACGTAGTGCTTTCCCATGATATCAGCATTGCCCCACCCCCACCCAAAACAAGTAGATGGAGGTAAAGAAAAAAGAGGGGTACACTCCACTTAACAGGCTTCTGCATAGTTTCCACCACCTCAATTTCACTCACAAGACATGAGTCAACTGCTAATGGAGAAAACATTTGCTGAATGTGCCATGCAGGATGCAACCCAGAACCACAGGATTGTGAAATGAACTTTGTAACTACATGAACAAATGCATGAGTCTAGCCTTCTGGGATTTGAAATCATAATGTAGAGTTTGGAAATTTATATTGTTTGCTTTACTATTTTTTTGCCAATGTATTGCTTTCAATCTTAGTGATTACATTATTAGTTTTAAACTTGGGCACAAGGCCAGCAATTTCAGGGAGGGGGTAAGTTGATTACATCAACCCCAAGTACTCAACTGTTACTTTATCAATTCCCCAAAGGACAGAAGGTAAAATCAACTTCCATGGAAATTAAACTCAGCATGCTAACAATTCTGCCAGCTTGCTACCTTATTGATTACATTATTGATGTAAAATAACAAAAACTGTCAATGGAGCAAAGAATGAACTGCTATGGAGATGCAGTTTATCGGTTTACCTGAATGAATCTATTTTACTTCATTTATGCAACAAATTTCTTTGAGGGTTAGCTATGAATGCTACAATATCCTACTTTCTATCCCATAACAATAGAGAAAACTTGTGTCTAAACATTAAAGGGAAAACAATACTAATGACATAAAACAAACAAAAACCTTTTAAAAATTGTCTTTGTAAATAGCTCTTTTTATATTATCTAATTCTTTATTGCCCACAAGGGGCTAAACATAGAGGGGACAAACAAGGACAGACAAAGGGACTAAGTCAATTACATTGACCCCAGTGCGTAACTGGTACTTATTTAATCGACCCCGAAAGGATGAAAGGCAAAGTCGACCTTGGCAGAATTTGAACTCAGAACATAGTGACAGACGAAATATCACTAAGCATTTCACCTGGTATGCTAACGATTCTGCCAGCTCGCCGCCTTTTTTTTTTTTTTTAAATGCATGTATGTATGTATCTTATTTCTTTACTGCCCACAAGGGGCTAAACATAGAGGGGACAAACAGGAGATTTAGTCGATTACATCGACCCCAGTGCGTAACTGGTACTAAATTTATCGACCCTGAAAGGATGAAAGGTAAAGTCGACCCCAGCGGAATTTGAACTCAGAATGTAGCGGCAGACGAAATACCGCTAAGCATTTCGCCCGGCGTGCTAACGTTTCTGCCAGCTCACCGCTCTTTTTATATTATTAATTAATACATTTATGTGTATATGTGTATGTGTGTGTGAGTGTGCATGCATGTGTGTGCATGTGCACACATGTCTCTGTGTGTGAAGTTCAATGAAATTATGAAAAGTTTCTTTGGAAAATTGGGGAATTCAGAACCCCATAATGTGTATATGGTACTTTTTTTTACTTCTTGTTATTCTATAAAATTCCTCCACTAAAATTTCATTAACAGTAGCCAC